>NC_089777.1:4578014-4605514 GCF_040412425.1 Macrobrachium rosenbergii | reverse complement strand
AATAACACGTGTGGAGAAATGTACATGCACGCACACAAACACAAACACACAAGCGCGCGCACGCGCACTACACACACACACACACTCGGGGAGGGGGCGCGGAGTCTAATAACTATCTATAGCTGTTTCTAAACCAGAAAACGGTTCGAATCCTGTCGGGGACGAAGCATTTGTCCATTATACTTCCCCTTGGATGTAAGTTATAGGGAACTGGATATGAAACGTTATTTGCGGCTAACTCTCGTGATATACAAAAAGAAAAAGTTACGGGTGTCTGACAAAATTAAGTGTACAAAATTAATATCATATATATATATATATATATATATATATATATATATATATATATATATATATATACTGTATAATATACACAAATATATACAAATATATAAATATATATATAACACATATATAAAATCCTCAATGCTAAACAAAAGCATCCATTCCAAAACTGGCACTCCTTCCCCAACCCGTAAGTCGAGACAGAAAGACGCTTTCGATTCTTCATCTGAGACCTTCGGAAGATCTAATATTTCACAACATCAAAACACGACAGGATAAGGCGACGTCATTAAGGAAGACGAGAGAAAAAAAAAAAAAGAAATGGAAGAGAAAAGGAGAGGAGGAAAACATTACACTAAAAAGGGATGATAAAATGGATCCCTTTGAGTTCTAACACTTCCAAGAACTTCAAAGATAACGGCTTTTGAAAAACACACTGACGGGGCCAAGCCGAGAGTGTTCTCCTCTGGTGTTTGCTTGTTTCAAAACGGCGGCAGCCTTCTTTCGTCAGTGGGGAAAGAGTGGCAGCTACAAGGCTTTTATTTATCTATTTACTTTTATTTTTGTTAAGATTATGCTTTACACTCGCTTAAATTATAGGGAATATCCGCTCTGCTTTTACTTCTTTCTTGCTGGTCCGTGGCAGCAGAGTGGCAGCGACGAAGCTTTTATTTATTTACATTTTTTTTTGTAAAGATTATACTTCACACTCACTTAAATCATAAGGAATATCCAACGTTGAACTTCTCCGTTCCAGAGGTCCTTTATTCCTCTCACCGTTGGACTGTGGAACAGTCTCCCTACTGAGGATGATTTGCAACTGGAACTTCAGAAGTTCAAGCCAACATGCAATGTATTACTACCCTAATGCTATTCGCTTTGTATTTTAATAATTTACTTACATTTCTATATATTTATTTACTAATTTATTAATTTATCTGCTTTTTTTAATAACTGATCTCTTCTTCCGGTATTTCCCATTACTTTCTGTTACTTCTTTCGAATGAACACCACATTCTTTGAAAGTTTGAACTTCAAGCCAATGGCCCCTGTGGTGGGCTGATTCCATATAAATAGGGTTCATCTTCTGAATAATGATAATAATAATAATAATAATAATAATAATAATAATAATAATAATAATAATAATAATAATACCGCCACAGTTACGACACATAAGAGGTCGCAGCATGCAAATAATCAGTAGTATATTTTCGTGAACATTACAACAGACAACAATAAAAAAAACATAAGTATCCTGTTCATTAAAATAGTCTGTCGTCACGTGACTGGCAATTTTCATAATTGTTTCGACAGAAGCAATAAAATCGTTCATTGGTTTTCAATACCATTGTTACTTACTCATAGAACAGAACAGAATATAGAATTTAGGCCAAGGTCTGGGACCTATGAGGTCATTCAGCGATGGAACGGAAATTGAGAGCAAGAAGATTTGAAAGGTGTAACAGGAGGAAAACCTGGCAGTTGCACTATTAAAAAATTGTGAGGAGAAGGTGGAAGGTAAGATGGAAGAAAGATAATGTGAACGGAGGTACAGTGGAAGGAATGGAAGGGGTTGCAGATCGGGGACGAAGGGACGCTGCGAAGAACCTTAAATAGTGCCTACAGTGCACCGCATGAAGCGCACTGACGGCATTACCCCCTTATTGGGGGTTACTTACTAAAAAACTTATAAATGACGCGAAATGCATAATAGAAAACTTACCAAGTCTGCTCTCGGCTTCAACGTAAGAATCACAGGAAATTCTCAAGTGACCTTTCAACACTAACCTGAAACACAAGAAAAAATATATGGTTAGTGGTGGGACGGGGAGCTTGGTCTAATTGCTGATACTACCACTGCTACTACTGTTACTCCATTTTCACAGTTTTATAACAATCATTTCTGCTTCATAAACTGATAAGACGGGGAATCTAATACCTATGTTGTAACCCTGGCCAAGAAAAATAGCCCCACCTCTCTCTTAAAGAGATAAGGCTGTGGAAAATCAGAAGTTAGAAATGGGGTTCCAAAGTTTGTCAGTCAAGGTAGCACACAGTTTGTCTTTTAGTTTTCTATAAAAGAATACAGTTGTGCAGGCTTGGAATGTCCGTCAGCACTTTTTTCCGTCCGCACTTTTTCTGTCCTCCCTCAGATCTTAAAAACTACTGAGGAGGCTAGAGGGCTGCAAATTGGTATGTTGATCATCCACCCTCCAATCACCAAACATCCCAAATTGCAGCCCTCTAGCCTCAGTAGTTTTTATTTTATTTAAAGGTTAAAGTTAGCCATAATTGGGCTTCTAGCAACGATATTGGAAGGGCCACCACCGGGCCCTGGTTAAAGTTTCATTGGCCGCGCCTCATACAGCATTATACCAAGACCACCGAAAGATAGATTTATTTTCGGTGACCTTGATTATACGCTGTACAGAAAACTCGATTGCGCCGAAGAAACTTCCGCGCATTTTTTACTTTTTTTTTTTTTGAAGGGGGTAAAGGAAGAGTTGTCCATTACTTTTAATGATGTCGGGTGGGGAATTTTACAGTCGGCTAAAAAAAACTAAACCTCATTTACTTTTATCTCGGAGTACTGTCTGAATAGTTACATCAAAGCAAACCTTCTTTTTGTTAAGTACACAAGCGACAAAATAACAAACATATGTTTAATTGTTGCGCAGCGATAGACACTCTCTCTCTCTCTCTCTCTCTCTCTCTCTCTCTCTCTCTCTCTCTCTCTCTCTCTCTCTCTCGTTTTGCTTAATCCTATGAGTAAGCATCTTCTGAATGCATAAGTAACCAACACTCGTTAGCCAAGTAATGTATTTTTTTTGTTTTAGTCAACGAAAAATTGGCCGATACCAATTTTCCTCTGTTCAATAAAAAACATATTCGAATTAAGAAAATAATATGATTTTAAATGAAAAAGGATGTCACTTTGGTCGTAAGAAAACAAACAAAAGATTAAATAAAGAGATAATTCAATGAACTGAAAAGCAAATAAACAAGAACAAGTTTACAGCATAAGGTTATAATAATTACAAAACAAGGAAAAAAAAGGAAGAGCATAAAGTTACAGCAACAATTACAAAACAAGGAAAGGGAACAAGTAGCATTAAAAGGTTAGGCAAACGATATCCAAGAGCTGATAAGCGTCTGAATGTCCCAGCGCAACCCGACCTTTCCTCGAAGCAAAAACCAGGCGACATATGGCTAGCGTCAGATTCCTACTAGGTAATACGAAGAAGAGTCTGTTTATAAGTGTGTTGGCGCCATCTCTTGGCGAGAAAACGAATATCAGCTGGGATGATGAATTTCTGTCTCAATATGAGAAATGGATAAGCAAATTCTGCTCAAATGAAGCCAATATTTTGTTTTAATTTTGTTATTTTGAATCAACTGTGTAGACTAATCTCTCCCCACGGGCTCTTGCTTTTATGAGTAACCTGCCCAGAATTGAATTGTTTTAACAAAAACGAAGGGAAATAAATTAAATTGATTTTGGAAATAAATCTGGTTAGACGTACCGAATATATCTCGGTTGCTCTCGGGATGCAACACGCGTAACAATATGTTATTAATCTATATATATATATATATATATATATATATATATATATATATATATATATATATATATATATATATATATATATAATATATAAAGGAGAACAAAATATTCTAATATTCTACACTCACTACCCACCACCATTCACCTTTTGACTATAATCGATAACATACAATCACTGCATTATGTTATAATATCTACAAACATCCAAAAATATAGAGAACAAAATATCTTCTCTCTCTCTCTCTCTACTCTCTTCTTTTGTTCTCGACTTTCTTATATTCGATCAATGAAAATAAAAATGAATACAAACATCCAAGGCTCTCTCTCTCTCTCTCTCTCTGTCTCTGTCTCTCTCTTCTCTTCTCTTCTCTTTTTCTCAATTTTCTTATATTCCCTCCATAAAATAAAAATTAATACAGTCTCTCTCTCTCTCTCTCTCTCTCTCTCTCTCTCTCTCTCTCTCTCTCTCTCCACTACAAACACAAACAAGGCTCATAAACAATGTAACATGGTCTTTTTTCAAATTCGTGGCGTCTTCAATTAACCGCCGACTTCCTTGCATCGTTGCCAGTCTTCCTCTGCACCTGTCTGACAGCTGTCCTCTCTCTCTCTCTCTCTCTCTCTCTCTCTCTCTCTCTCTCTCTCTCTCTCTGCTGCTAGGTATATCGCCTCTAAACTTACCTGCGCTCTGCCTGCAGTATTTCCCTTTACCTCCTCTTACTTCTTCCTAATGAACACCAAAATATTCTTTGGAAGCTTGAATTCCAAGTCAATGGCCCCTTTGGTTGGCTTGTTCCATATGAATTGTGTTCATCTTCAGAATAATAATAATAATAATAATAATAATAATAATAATAATAATAATAATAATAATAATAATAATAATAATAATAATAACTGTACTCAAGTTCCGGTCGACTTTTTTTGCGCTAATGTAATTTTCACCCGTTAATGCAGCTTCTCCTTACCATCACATTACTGTGCCTTCATTATTCTGATTGTACTTTGAAAAAATTAGCGGAATATGAACATTGCCTCTTCAAATCGCGCGACAAATTTGTAACCACAATTATAAAATTTCATGGATATGAATTTTAAAAACATTACAAACGGACACTCCTAAACACTAAAACACTTTTTAAAATGAACGAAACATAATTCCATTCACAAATAAAGATCATTTTTCCATCTACCTCTCACATCACAGTACCCAAAAGCAAGAGACCTCATAACATATACGTTTACCTTATCATTACTGTTATTCCGTTGGCAGAGATTTAACATAAATTTAACTTATTATTATTTTTTTCCCAACTGGTAGAGATTATAACAGATCAAGCCAACAGATTTACGAGTCTGCCTTGGCAAATCTCCGCAGAAGGAAATGTTTCACACTAACAAAATACCCGTGAATAAAAAAAAAATAAACAAACAAAACTACAAAAACACACGGAAACCATAATCAACTACATTCACATCACGACAAATGGAATAACTCCGGAAAAAAGGAGAAACATTTTCCCAAATAATCATTTTTCGGACGCCGGCTAAAAGCTTTTTCCCTTCGCGGTAACAATCCACGTCACATGTTCTCAAAATTCCATATATTCGCGTCCACCTGCGCTGGAACAGGTAAGGCATAATATCACCTTTTGGAGTTGTTTTTCCTCTTCTGTTTCCTTATCCAAGAAGTATTTCAAATTCACGACGGCAGACGTTTCTTTTCTTATAAACACATCGTCGCTTCATCAATTCGTTCCGTGCACAAGGTGAGCGGAGATATGCAAGTGATGTAGTTACCATTTCTCTCTCTTTCTCTCTCTCTTCTTCACATATATGTAAGCCTATATATAGTACATACTGTGTATACACATACATCCACACACACATATATATGTGTGTGTAGTGTATGTATATATGTATATATACATATATACGTATATATAATTATATATATTCATATTTATATATATGAATATATACATACATTTATATATAATATATATATATATATATATATATATATATATATATATATATATATATATATATATATATATATATATATATATATCTTCTTCTTGACCTTTAACGTCATTTTTCCCATTATTATATGGGGTAAGTGTATGATGCCTTCTTTGAAGGACTTTGATATATATATCGGCTGCCCTGCCTGACATCGCTTAGACCCGGTAGCGAATATACCAAACCCCAGCTCCTTTCTCCCAGCAGCGATATTTATCGAGATATGTGTTATGTTTTTTGAAGGTGTTATGGCTTTGTTTAAACATTCAGCAAATGGGTATATATATATATATATATATATATATATATATATATATATATATATATATATATATATATATATATATATATATATATATATATATATATATATTTATATATGCCTTGATTAAACCACCATATGTTTACTAGAGTGAATTTAAAATATCTTAACAAGGAAGGTGTTATTAATAAATAAATATAAATATAAATATATATATATATATAAAAACACTTTACTAGAGTTAAAATATCTAACGGATAAATAAATAAATAAAAAATAAATAGGACAAACTGCCTGACTTAGATGCCGAAGACATTCTTGTACAACTTTCTTTGCTTCTTGCATGCCATTGTAGCACATGATTACTGGACAATTTATCCAATCATCTCTTTTCTTGCTGTTGTTACTGTTGTTGTCGCTGCTGTTGTTATTGTTGTGAAAAGACCTACACAAGCACGGACAGCAGCTGCTCAAGTGAATCTCGACTCAGAGAGAAAGTTGTGACAATATACTTTCACTCAGCGACCTCTTCCTCGCTTAATCTTTGTTTCTTCTTCTTGATAGACAGAGCCCGGCTGAGATCATAGTCTAAAATAAAGTACGTATGGCCCACTTGCATCTTTCTTCTCTTTCTCTCTCTCTCTCTCTCTCTCTCTCTCTCTCTCTCTCTCTCTCTATTTATTTATTTACTTTTTCGTTATTTATTTATTTACTGTTTTTTCCTTTGAGCCACTGACGTTTTTGTTTGCATTTTTATTTATTCATTTGTCCATTTATTTTTTCATTTATTTTTGTTTGATTTTAAATATGACCCGCTTGCATCTTTATTTATTCATTTCCCTCGTTATTTATTTATTTACTTGTTTATTTACTTACTTTACATGTTATTTATTTATTTATTTTTTTGTTACTTATTTATCTATTTATTTATTTTTGTTATTTATTTATTTACTCTTTCGTTATTCATTTATTTAATTTTTATTTATTTACTTTTTCGTTATTTATTTATTAAATTTTTTCGTTATTTATTTATTTATTTATTAACATTTATTTATTAACTTTTTTCTTTATTTATTTTTTTATTAATATTTATTTATTAACTTTTTCATTATTTATTTACTTTTCCATTATTTGTTTTTCATTATTTACTTTTGTCGTTATTTATTTAATTATTTAATTACTTTTTCGCTATTTATTTATTCATTTATTTATTTCCTTTTTTTCGTTACTTATCTCTTCATTTACTTTCTTCC
Source organism: Macrobrachium rosenbergii (assembly GCF_040412425.1). NCBI lineage: Eukaryota > Metazoa > Arthropoda > Malacostraca > Decapoda > Palaemonidae > Macrobrachium > Macrobrachium rosenbergii. The sequence continues at coordinate 4,598,118 of NC_089777.1, read as the reverse complement.
TTTGCATCACTGGCGTTTTTGGTATGATTTTAACACGTCCACCCGACCATCTGTTTACTTTTCTTTCTCTTCTCAATAATACAATGCATCACTGTCGACGTCCACTGACCCACACATCAGAAGGGGCTGAGGACACAGTTCCAAGAACTTCGTAACTTAACACTTACGGAGGGTCTGTATGGAAGGAGTGGCATTTCACAGGGGTGACATAACAAAGGAGTAACATAAATGCCGTATTAAAGGAGTGGCATTTTATTGGAGTGACATAACGATGAAGTAACAACCGAATAATTCTAAAAAAAACATCAAATTATTACGATTTTACTTTAAAAAACTGGAACCACTAAATTGTTAACATACTTTAAATGCTGCCTGGATGTTTGAATGGTTTTTATTCCTTTGCAATTTATATCTGAAGCTTCATTCCTTTGTTATTTCACTCCTATGACATGTTACTCCTTTGAAATGCATGTCTGAGGCTTCACTGCTTTGTCACGTTACTCCTATGACATGTCATTCCTTTAAAATTTATATCTGAGGCTTCACTCCTTTGTTATGTCACTCCTATGACATGTCACTCAATTGAAATGTATATCTGAGGCTTCACTCCTTTGTTATGTCACTCCTTTGAAATGTATATCTGAGGCTTCACTCCTTTGTTATGTCACTCCTATGACATGTCACTCAATTGAAATTTATATCTGAGGCTTCATTCCTTTGTTATATCACTCCTTTGAAATGTACATCTGAGGCTTCACTCTTTGTTATGTCACTCCTATGACATGTCAATCCTTTGAAATTTATATCTGAGGATTCACTCCTTTGTTATGTTTGTTATGTCACTCCTTTGTTATGTCATCTGAGGTTTCACCTATGACATGTCAATCCTTTGAAATTTATATCTGAGGCTTCACTCCTTTGTTATGTCACACCTATGACATGTCAATCCTTTGAAATTTATATCTGAGGCTTCACTCATTTGTTATGTCACTCCTATGACATGTCAATCCTTTGAAATTTATATCTGAGGCTTCACCCCTTTGTTATGTCACTCCTATGACATGTCAATCCTTTGAAATTTATATCTGAGACTTCACTCCTTTGTTATGTCACTCCTATGACATGTCAATCCTTTGAAATTTATATCTGAGGCTCCACTCGTTTGTTATGTCAATCCTTTGAAATGTATATCTGAGGCTTCGCTCCTTTGATATGTCACTCCTATGACATGTCAATCCCTTGAAATTTATATCTGAGGCTTCACTCCTTTGATATGTCACTCCTATGACATGTCAATCCTTTGAAATTTATATCTGAGGCTTCACTCCTTTGATATGTCACTCCTATGACATGTCACTCCTATGACATGTCAATCCTTTGAAATTTATATCTGAGGCTTCACTCCTTTGTTATGTCACTCCTTTTAAATTTATATCTGAGGCTTCACTCCCTTGTTATGTCACTCCTATGACATGTCAATCCTTTGAAATGTATATGTGAGGCTTCACCCCTTTGTTATGTCACTCCTATGACATGTCACTCCTTTGAACGGCTCCCCTTACTAATCATATTTATCCTGCCACATTTATGCAAGTAGTAGTCTTCGCTTACCACAGATGCCAAGTAGGCTTAATGACACGACACACTGAACTCATTCGCTTGAGCAATTATGCATCTCTGCGTCACGCCCTCATCAAGGAATTTCGTCACTGGCGCAGTGAAAGGGGAAGAAGTAAAGGAGTTATTTCTTTGTTTTACCTTAGTTTTTACTTCTCAGCTTTTTTTCTCTCTCTTTCTTACTTTATTCTTTACTTCTCAGTTTCCTTTTCTGTATTGGGATGGTTTTCCTAATGACGTCACTGGGCTTGTAATAATAATAATAATAATAATAATAATAATAATAATAATAATAATAATAATAATAATAATAATAATAATAATTTTATTTCTATACTAGGCTTCTTTTCCTCTTGGGGTTACTAGGCTTGGAATAATAATAATAATAATATAATAATAATAATAATAATAATAATAATAATAATAATAATAATTTCTTTGCTGTACTGAGCTGATTTTCCTATTGAAGTACTAGGCTTGTAAGTAGTAATAATAATAATAATAATAATAATAATAATAATAATAATAACAATAATAATAATAATGAAAGCATCTTAGCAGGCTAACGTTGTCCAAATATCAACACATGAGACTGTGACCTTGTCTACGAAAGAAACAACAAATGCTGACAAAGGCTTCGTAGGGATGCTAACATACGTGGTCAACACGGGCTGACGGTGGCAAGATGCAAAAACAACAAATGCTGACGAGCACAATGTACTGTACGAAAATGATAGGGCTGACAGCAGATACGTACGAAACCATCGCCTGCTGATGATGGCTTCGTACGGACACAAATGTGCTGATAATGCCTTGCATGAGTACAACAGAATATTACTGAATGAGGACGCAAAATGGAGGTAATATGATCTCTATAAATCCAGCAGATTCTCAGCGAAGACTAATTCTGACAAAGACAAACATCCTGATGTTACTCACAGCTAAAGAGCAAAAACATTCCTTTGTTTTGTTATAACAGATATTTATTATAATTATTCAGAAGATGAACCCTATTCATAAGTAACAAGCCCACCACAGGCGCCACTGACCTGAAATTTAAGCTCCCAAAGAATATTACGGTGTTCGTTGGAAAGAAGTAACAGAAGGTAATGGGAAATTATCATTAACTGCAAGACTTTTAACAAAATGTGGAATGATAACCGGGAATACAATAAAAAAGGGATGAAATAAAAAAAAAAATTATATACAAACATAAGCGTTCAGAAACCGCAAACATCCAGCAAGGAGGGCAATCCACTGCTACCCCCTAAAAGGTCGCTTATCCGGATCCGGAATCCGGACGAGAAAAAGAAGAAGAAGAAAAGAAACACTCACAGCTCTCCCCCCCGACCCCCCGTTGTCGAAAGTGGAAATTCGCCTTTTTTGCAAGTGTTAAAAGGTAGATCTTACAACACAATTATATTATTCGTGAATGATTCGCTAAAAAGGTGATTTCAATCTCAGCCTCTATAGATGGTCTTAGTACGAAGGATATGGCTTAATTATGACTTGAGAACATAGGCTGCACGGTTACCATCTGGGGTGAAGATCTATATTATCCAGTTAGATGCGGTCATGGATTTTCAACATTTATCAGAATAAAATCGAAAATACATAAGAAACAAAGGGGAAGAAAATGTATACGTTTGTGGTATCGCATACTTGAAAGAGCACACATCTGTGACGTATATATAAATATATACTAATATAATATAATATAAGAGTGTATATTATACAAATTATATATATGCATATATATATATATATATATATATATATATATATTATATATATATGTATATAAATATATATATATATGTATATATATATATATATATATATATATATATATATGTATATATAAATATATATATATATGTATGTATATATAAATATATATATATATATATATATATATATATATATATATATATGTATACGTTTGTGTGTCTATGTGTGTGTGTATGGTGGAGATACATACAGGTATGCATAAACTTGTGTAACTTGTAACCGCGGCCCCATACACCTTATCATTATACCTTTAAGAACCTCCAATATCCTTTCTTACGGACTGCTTACTCTCTGTCCACAGAAACTCTCTCTCTCTCTCTCACTCTATCGATCTTTTTGTTGTGGCCTGTTCATTTATTGAGGGAAATGTTGCGATGTGTGTCAGAGAGAGAGAGAGAGAGAGAGAGAGAGAGAGAGAGAGAGAGAGAGAGAGAGAGAGAGAGAGAGAGAGGGGTGGGGGCTAACTTAACTCAAATATGTTAGCCACATTCTTTCCCTCAGTGTTTTCGTGTTTTTGAGAGAGAGAGAGAGAGAGAGAGAGAGAGAGAGAGAGAGAGAGAGAGAGAGAGAGAGAGAGAGAGAGAGAGAGTTAACTTGAATTCAAAAATATTAGTACCATTGTGTCCTTTAATATCACCATGTCTGTGAGAGAGAGAGAGAGAGAGAGAGAGAGAGAGAGAGAGAGAGAGAGAGAGAGAGAGAGAGAGAGAGAGTATAAACATTTCCTTCCAAACCGTCACTCAGTGGCAACACCACCGCCACCTGTTTCAGGCATGAGCCAATTCCCTTAATTCAGCCTTTGATTAGCAGAAATAAGCTTCAATGCCGTTGGAGTGTGCTTCAAAGGCTTCCCGAGTAAGCTGGACAATGTGGCGACTTTAAAGCTGATTTTCTTCGCTGTACATGAATGTTATATTCAATAAGTTTATCAACAGGTCAATGGGACTAGCTACACTATGCTTTTATCTTTTCCAGAAATGTGATGGAAAATTCCGAGGTTTTAGCTTCGAAGGAAGACCAATGAATTAATTATTGTTGATTTTCTTCGGTTTACATGAATGTTACTCATTAAATAGGTTTATCACGCTTATTTTATCCTTAACAGGTCAACTGGATAGCCAGCCCTACACAATGCCTTTATCTGGCCCAGAAATGTGGCGGAGAATTGCTGGGTTTTAGCTTGGAAGGAAGACCAATAAAATTGATTAAGGAGAGAAATTAAAAAAAAAGGGACTAGCTACTCAATGCTGATATCTGGCCCAGAAATGTGACAGAGAATTGCAGGGTTTTATCTTAGAAGGAAGACCAATAAATTAGATATAGGAAAGAAATAAAAATAAAATGGGACTAGCTACCTAACGCTGATATCTGGCTTAGAAATGTGATGGAAAATTGCGAGGATTTTGCTTGGAAGGAAGACCGATAATTAAATTAAGGAAAGAAAAAAAAAGATAGTTTATTTTTCGACAGCAAAGAACCTCCTTCAACTAGGGCACCAGTGATTCTCAAACTGGGTGCCGTGGCACCCTGGGTTGCCACAGACAATGCCTACGGGTGCCGCAAGATTGTCAAGAATTTTGTCTTGGCTAGGTCAACTCAGTGAAAAAAAAAGGTCTGCAGAAGTCTTCATATAATTATTAGCAGTGTGTCTACTCTAATATATTAACACACACACATATATATATATATATATATATATATATATATATATATATATATATATATATATATATAGTATATCTATATATATATATATATATATATATATATATATACATACATATATATATATATTATGTGCTTAAAGGTGATTATCATGTTTTTTATGTTAGTCTGCATTCCTAACGCGTAAGTTTATCTAATTCTTCTGATATGCTCTTTTTTTTTACAGTATATTTCTGCCTGTACGGTGTGCTGATTTTGGTTTGAGTATTGAAAATAATTTTATTCATTGAATAAGAAGTTAATTCATGCGATATAGTGGGATGGTGAAGAAGGGCCGCCACGGTAATGATTACATTAGTTAGGGTGCCACCACTAAGGAAAAGACTGAGACCCACTGAACTTGGCACTGTTGAGGTTGGAAAGGGGAACCGAACATTTTCCCGAAAGCTGTCTGTAGATATTTATTGTTAAATTTATGTACCCTTACACAACTGTGGATTTGTTTCTCCACAGGATTATCTATTCTTTGCAGAAAAATGCCTTCTGTTCCAATTACTCAGAACAGAAAAACTAAAATTCAATAGTTTTGCGACGTTCTGGACAAGAGTCAGCCTAAGTTCTCATTTCACTAATCTTTTTTTATTCTTTATACCAGGGGTTTTCAACCTGGGGTACGCGTACCCCAGGGGGTACGCCAAGGGTCAGTTAGGGGGTACGCTTTCCCCATGGTTCGTTAGGGTTAGGGGCCTGGCCGCACATTGACTGCATAGCCACAGGTAAATAATTATAAAAAAACATTTTCTTTATTTTTTATGGAATTCTTTGTGTTTACAATATTATTGGTTATGTCAGGAGAGTTGTGTACTTACTTCCCTTCAGTACAGTACTTGCAAATATACACAATGGAATATTTTTTTCTGCGTTTTGTTTTGTTTTTCTACTTTATACAAAGTGAAGGGGTTACATTATTGACATTAAAAATACCCAAAAGGGTACGTAGGGAGAAAAGGTTGAAAACCCCTGCTTTATACCTTCCTGTTCAATATTTTTTTATGCCTTTTTCTTCATTTTAGTTTTCTGTAAAGGAAAACTGTTGTGTCGGCTTTGTCTGTTCGTCCGCACTTTATTCTGCCCGCACTTTTTCTGTCCGCCCTCAGATCTTAAAAACCACTGAGGCTAGAGGGCTGCAAATTGGTAATGTTGATCATCCACCCTCAAATCATCAATACAAAATTGCAGCCCTCTAGCCTCAGTAGTTTTTATTTTATTTAATGTTACAGTTAGCCAGAATCGTGCGTCTGGCAACGATATAAGACAGGCCACCACCGGGCCGTGGTTAAAGTTTCATGGGCCGCGGCTCATATAGCATTATAACGTGACCACCGAAAGATAGATCTATTTTCGGTGGCCTTGACTATACGCTGTACAGAAAACTCGATTGCTCAGAAGAAACTTCGGCGGATTTTTTACTTATTTCTTTTTAATTACACGTCTACAGTCATGAGGAGTTCACTTTAACACCAAAGTGGACTCCTGATCACAATGGACGTGTAACTGACAAGAAAAATATAAAAAACGCACAAAAAAGAATGAAAAGGAATGTATTAAAAATGAAAAAGATTTATGAAACACAAACCACTAATTTACTTCTATTTTTTATCTTTTTTGTCTCTAGAAACATGTCCCATCCATCGAGTATGAAGACTATAACAGGTACAAAATAACTAAAAAAAAATCACATTCTCAAAGTAACCCAAAACGACAGAGAACACCTTTCTTTCTCTCTGCATCATACTGACTTGTTTAATTACTTTTCTATAGAACAGAACAGAATATAGGACTTAGGCCAAAGGCCACGCGCTGGGACCTATGAGGTCATTCAGCACAGAAATGGAAACTGACAGTAAAAAGGTCTGAAAGGCGTGACAGGAGAAAAACCTCTCACTTGCACTACCAATCAACTGTTAGGAGAGAGTGGAAAGTTAGATGGAAGAAAGAGAATACGAACGGAGGTGGAGTAAAGCTAGGGGCCGAAGGGTCACTGTCCTATATAATTTGATCTGTTTTAAGTAAACTTCTGTCCACTGATTATCTAGTCTCCATGACAAAGTACTCGCAAGGGGCATTCAGGTTGAATTTCTTTTCACTATGGAATCCACAGATACGAATGTATTTGTTGTAGCCTCAACGGCTCATTGTCACTTCTCGATTGCTTCGCTTTTTCTCTTTTTGATACATGTGTAACTGTTACGAAGTTACTGAGGCAGGGTCACGCATATACACAAACTCCAACATACACACGTGTATAAATTATATATATATATATATATATATATATATATATATATATATATATATATATATATATATATATATATATATAATATACATATATATATATATATATATATATATATATATATGTAGTATATGTATATACACATACGTATATATACACACGTATATGTATTTATTAAATTTCCACCGCAATGTATGACTCCTATGAAAAGAGCTCACTTCCATTTTCTTCTATTTATTTATTAATTTGTTAATTCATATTAACTTTTTAATACGTGACCTCTTCTTTCTGTATTTCTCATTATCTTCTGCTATTTTCTCTAATGAACACCACAATATTCTTTGGAAGCTTGAATTTCAAGTCAGTAGTCCCTGTGGTGGTTTATCTCGTGAATAATAATAATAATAATAATAATAATAATAATAATAATAATAATAATAATATTAATAATAATAATAATAATAATAATAATAATAATAATAATAATAATAATAATAATAATAATTTTGTATCAATAAAATGGCATCTCTTCACGAGGCTTTCCAACTGATTTTTGTGCTCCCCGAGATAAGCAAACTTGGCGAAAAATGCCGAGATCCTGAAAATACGTATTGAAGTAAATGTATAAAATAATGATACTGACGACAACATTGGCAATGAAAGCGTGACACATGGCTACGTGAATGGAATCTTAACGGATGTGTTTCCACAGCCGTTTTAGCTTTCAGACCCAGCAACATTTTATGTCGTTGTACAGTAATACTTTCAAAATTTATCGATATGTCACATCAGACTACTTTTCTATAAGTGTAATACACACACATTGTATGTATATATATATATATATATATATATATATATATATATATATATATATATATATATATATGTGTGCACATATATACACTATATATGCATATATGCAGATTTCGTTGAATTCTATGGCTTTTTGATTGTTGATCAACTTCCTATTAGTTTGACAATATTTTCTGAACCTTCTCCGTTCTTCCTAATTTAGTCGATGGACAAATAAAAAAGGGGATTAACTCTGTTCCATTTACTGAGAAATGCCACACCACAGGTGTTCCGGAACAGCTGTGGTGTTCCGTTTCTCAGTAAATGGAACAAAGAGTTAATCCCCTTTCCTTTGTCCATCAACAACATCAGGAAGAACGCAGAAGGTTCAGAAAATATCGTCAAACTAATAGGAAGTCGTTCAACAATCAACAAGGCATAGAATTGAACGAAATCTGCATACAAAAAAACTTTGCCCCAAAAGCATATACTATATAATATATATATATATATATATATATATATATATATATATATATATATATATATATATATATATATATATATATATATATATATATATATGAATGTTTGCGTATTTGCGTGCACGCGCGGCATAAAAATTCCAATAAGGTCATTGCCTACTAACATTACGTAACGTTACGCATAGTACTCACTACATAACAGCCTGAGAGAGAGAGAGAGAGAGAGAGAGAGAGAGAGAGAGAGAGAGAGAGAGAGAGAGAGAGATTACTAAGAGTCTGATAAAAACTAAGGACACACAGTAAGAGCAGGGGTTGGTACGGGCAGGATCGAAACTAATTTCACCACAAAACACCAAAATCCATCTCGTTTTGAAATCCATACCTTACAAAAGGACGCACGGGGCTTCGTCCTTCTTCTTTCTTGTAGACGTCACTACGAGAAACAAAGGAACAACGATTATGATGCCTTCTCGCATTCGTAAAACGACCAACGAGAAGAAGAAGAAGAACAACAACAAGGGGGCCTCTGATAACGAAGTACGAATCTGGTATGTCCTACGCAGCTAAGGTCCCGTCTATAACTGAGGGGCACTAGGCATGATTAACAAGGGGATAGTTTTTAAGTGGTGTAACAGCTTAGGGTTTGTTAGCAGAGAGAGAGAGAGAGAGAGAGAGAGAGAGAGAGAGAGAGAGAGAGAGAGAGAGAGAGTTAAAACTCCTACAGCTCAGTTTATGAAATTCTCATTGTAATAACAAATGTAAGAAGTAACTACTGAGAGAGAGAGAGAGAGAGAGAGAGAGAGAGAGAGAGAGAGAGAGAGAGAGAGAGAGAGAGAGTTAAAACTCCTCCAGCTTAGTCCATGAAAGTCTCATTGAAATAACAAACCTAAAAAGGAGAAGTAACTGCTTTAGAGAGAGAGAGAGAGAGAGAGAGAGAGAAATCATATTGTGTAGCATGAGAGATTTTATACAAAATAAAGCGAGAGAGAGAGAGAGAGGACAATCTGAGAATTCATACTGTGTAGCACAAGAGAATTTGGACAACAGAGACAGATCATGAGAGAGAGAGAGAGAGAGAGAGAGAGAGAGATCAGAGAGAAGAGAGTGTAGCATGAGAGATTTTATACAAAATAAAGTTGGGAGAGAGAGAGAGAGAGAGGACAATCTGAGAATTCATACTGTGTAGTGTATACACACACATATATATATATGTAGATATATATATATATATATATATATATATAAATATATATATACAAGAGGAGAGAGAGAGAGAGAGAGAGAGAGAGAGAGAGAGAGAGAGAGAGAGAGAGAGCACAGTAACACAACGCAAGTCTGGTCTAGAGAATACAATGCAGAAAGAATATAAAGATAGACAGAATATAATCACAAGAAGTTTAAAAGTCGGTAGAATATGCAAAAATCATTATAGTATGTTTTGTCATTTCACAACCACGGAGAGGTAAGTAAGATTGAGAGAGAGAGAGAGAGAGAGTTTCAATTCATGTTCTGGAATAATTCAACTTTTAATTGCTAAGCAGGCTGAATATGTTTTGCTAAATATTCTCAAAAACTCTCTCTCTCTCAGAGTCTCTAAACTGAGACAAAGTACCGTATTGTGCTTGAGTCCCGCGTTTTCTTAGATCCAAAGAGGAAAGATCTCAAAACTTCTACTGTACTCTATTACATCACGAAATTCTGTAATGCCTGAAAACCATCTAATCAGATTCCAAGTTAGTACGAATCACGTTAGTGATAAGTGATATATTACTGACTGACAAAACAGTTCGGTTTGCCAACTGTCATCTCCAGTACCATTCGAGGTTGGTTCCTGTGATGCAATATTTGTTTTTTTCAGGCAAGTACTAATGGTTACTTTGAAGGCTGAAAAGCTAACCTAGTTTCCGTAAGGTAATGACGTTACACTGTCCCTTAGAATTATAAGACGTTATGTTAGAAATAGTGAATATTGCAATATAATTCAATATAATTAGTGCTCTCCATATAATTCAATATAATTAGTGCTCTCCAGATTAGGAGAGACGTTGCGGGGTTAATCTCGTTTCTATAACCTCAGAATGTTAGATTATATAAAATGTTCGGTTAGAGATTGAGGGAGGGTGGATGTGCGTGCGCGCGCGCACACACACACACACATTACATGGTCGTGATTTGATGCCAGTTCTCTTCTCAGTACACAAACACCAAGTTTGAGGCTGGGCCGTTCATTGGTTGAAGAGAGGTTGAAAGTTGATACGTGGTAGCTAAGAAGACGGGCACACACATACACACACAAACATATACAGTATATATATACATACACACACATATACATATATATATTATATATACACAAACACATATATAAATATATAGGTTATATATATATAGCTAAGAATATATATATATATATATATATATATATATATATATATATATATATATATATATATATATATATATATATATATATATATATATATATATATATATATATATATATATATAATGTTTCTCTCAGGGAAACAGTAGTTCCGAAATATAATACTGGGAAATCTACCCTCTTTCGTGATTTTATGGGTAACCTTTATTAGACTGAATTCTATTATAACAACAAATGCTGTACTTTTATGCTCTGTGAAAATGAATCTTGGAGTCAGAGGGGATACGAAGAATTGTCAAATGTTCAGATCTGTCAAGTAGTTTAATTACCCAGGCAAAGACAAATCAGATGATGGAAGTATGGTAAGAGATCGGCTAATGAAGATCATCAGTTTCCTGGGGTTCAGCTTCATACCACACGTCTTACTCTAGTCACTTGTTGATTGATTGAATTACGGTTACTAAAACCGGCGTTACAACATATAGAAATTATTGACATTGATCCGATAAATATTTAGACTAAGTATGGCATCAAAATTCATTCCCCATTCAGGGGATTGTGAGTAAAGAAGTAACTGTTGCATGGCTTAGACATATACGATCTCCTGGACTAATAGTCATGTCAGCAGTTGGAGATAAGGATCATCAAACAAGACGATTATATCTGCTCTACGTTCACTAAACCCATTTGCAAAAGCCAGCTGTTACCTTAAACTCAAAAAATGTAAGGAGGTCTAGAACACAGAATACATCGTGTAAAAGAGCCATAAAACTAACCAAGTCTACGGCTGCTCTAAAATCAACGTGAACAACTCTGGAATCACATGTCGACCATCAAGGTCATCCCAGATGTAGCTAGGTGGGTCTCAAAGGGCATATCACAAGGACCACACTGTTTCCAGGAGGCGTGGAACTGAAGATTCTGATTTTTCAACAGCCTCACAGAATACTACAAGGAAGGAGACTGTCCCCGTAACCGTTTCAGTCAACACTGACTTAGCCCTTATAGAAGCAAACAAGTGAAAAAACATAGAATTGAATAAAGAATATAGAATTTAAACCAAAGGCCAAGCGCTGGGACCTGTGATGTCATTCAGCGCTGAAACGGATACTGAGCGCAAAAAGGTTTGAAAGGTGTAACAGGAGGAAAACCTCGCAGTTGCACTATGAATCAGTCGTTAGGAGAGGGTTGAGAAATGTTAGATGGAAAGAAGATTATGAACGGAAGTACAGTAAACGGAACGAAATGGGTGGCAGCAGCTAGGGGCCGGAAGCTCCAAAGAACCATATGTGAAGCCTACAGTGCACCGCATGAGGTGCACTGACGGCCCTAGCCCCCCAAGGGAATGAAAACGCACAGAAAAAAGGTGACGATCACGGACTTGAAAAAACGAGGGGGTCATGAATAAACTGAGGAAGCAGAAGAAGAGGAACAAATGCAGAGCAAATGTAGGTGGGCTGGATGCCATTGTTCGTCTCCCAAATACCCTAACACCCCTCCATCCTCCCCCCTCCCTGATCTCCAACCACGTCATGCAACAATGTTATAAAAGTCCAATATAATGAGTCAATTTAAAGGAATATCCTGCCATAAGAGTGCCACTATTAAGCAATTATTCCGTCACAAATATGACCAGGGTACAAACATCGAAGCACACACGTTATATGTGTATATGAGGGTTTAAACACATTATTATTATTATTATTATTATTATTATTGAAAATAATGGCTGTTTCTACGGCATTCAATTTATATAGTCTTCCCTATTCTTCTTGCAATCTTCTTTTCATTCAGCGTGTAGCTGTAAGAGGAATAGAAGAGAGAAGAATCTATGTAAATTGAATGCAGTAGAAAGAGCCATTACCTTCAATGCTACTACTCTCAGAGAAGGTCTCCTCCTAATTATTATTATTATTATTATTATTATTATTATTATTATTATTATTATTATTATTATTATTATTATTATTATTATTATTATATTAAACAGAGGATGAATCTCATTCATATGGCAGGCCTGCTGGAGCCACTGACTTGAAATTCAAGTTTCCAAAGCATATGGTGTTCATTTGGAAGGAGTTACAGAAGATAAGAGAAATATATACAGAAGAGATCAGTTACTAGAAAACAAAGGTAAGATAACAAATTAATAAATAAACAGCCAAAAATATAAATAAATGATTAAAAGTGCAAGGAAAATTGCTGTAGGGTAGCATACAGTATGTACTGCATCTTCGCTTTGCACGTGGAGATTTTTTCATTTAGATTTCTACAACATTCACTGATTTTTTTTTTCGTCTTAAAGGGAATACAATGAAAACGCACACATGAATGTCGAAATACGAAAATGCATAAAGACTGAACACTGCAAGTCTGAGAAAATCCCTCTTAACTTCTCATCTGAGTATTATATATATATATATATATATATATATATATATATATTACACATATATATATTATATATATACATTTATATATATGTATATATATACTGTATATATATACATATATATATATACATATATAACAGTTTATAAAATTTATATAGTCTCTCTCTCTCTCTCTCTCTCTCTCTCTCTCTCTCTCTCTCTCTGCAGGCTGATTTCCCTTCGGATCCCTCTTGGGTTTATAGTCTGTTGACTCTGTCCACAAGGGTTTTCAGCTGAGGATTTAGAAAGTATCCAAAACATGAGATTGGATAACACAAGTCCATGCCTATTTTCCTAATGGTCTTTGCTCCGTTATCCAGGAATCCAGAACTGACAACACGTTTGGATACGACTGACCCCATCCTGGACAAGGTGTCTGAAGGAGACTTGAAGGAGATACTAAAGAAACTCAGTAATCCTGGTCAATGTCCTTTACCTACTCTTGGTTAATCTAGCATTTTAGAGAACAGGCGAAAAATCCTGCACTCTGGTGTTACAATTTCTTTGTGGCTGTATAATCTGTTTAAATTTTATATCAAAATATTTCCATGACTATATATATATATATATATATATATATATATATATATATATATATATATATATATATATATATATATATATATATGTATGTATGTATGTAAATTATGTATATAATATATATACTGTATATAAAATATATATATATATGCAAATGCACACACGCACATATATATTTTTTTATTCAGGAAAAAATGAGGTATCCAGGCGTGGAAAAAAGGATAAGACTATTGCTTCAACAACATTCAGAAATTACATGTAATACCTTTCATAGTTTGTAAAATAATGGCCATCAAGGTTGTGTACCTAAATTATGTACAAAAAGTAGGCAATTATTTAAAACTAGATTTATTCAACCATCGCTTGTTAGTTTTGTACTAAACTCAGCATCAGAATCAGACACTTAGAAAAGTGTTTAAACACCTCTCCAAGACCAGTCATCAACTGGTTGAGCTTACCTAGGACAGCAACACAGAGACAGTGGCACAGCAGAATAAAAGATAATACTCAAGAATATAAGTGTGGAAGAAAAGGTTAAAGAAAGTCCAATAACAGGAAACTGGAAATACTGGCACAGGACAATAAAAGATAATAATCAAGAATGTAGTGTGGAAGAAAAGGTTAAATAAAGTCCAATAACAGTACATTGGAAATAATGGCCCAGAATAATAAAAGATAATAATCAAGAATGTAGTGTGGAATAAAAGGTTGAAAAATAAGAGGACACTGGAAATACTGGCCCAGAATAATAAAAGATAATAATCAAGAATGTAGTGTGGAAGAAAAGGTTAACAAATAACAGGACACTGCAAATACTGGCCCAGACGAATAAAAAATAATAATCAAGAATGTCGTGTGAAAGAGGTTAACAAATAAGAGGACACTGGAAACACTGGCCCAGCAGAGTAAAAGATAATTATCAAGAATGTAGTGTGGAAGAAAATGTTAAGAAATAACAGTAGACTTGAAATACTGGGCCCAGCATAATAAGAATGTATAATAAGAAATAACAGTAGACTGGAAATACTGGGCCAGCAGGATAAAAGATAATAAGTAAGAATGTAGTGTGGAAGAAAATGTTAAGAAATAACAGTAGACTGGAAATACTGGGCCAGCAGGATAAAAGATAATAAGTAAGAATGTAGTGTGGAAGAAAAGGTAAACAAATAACAGGACACTGGAAACACTGGCCCAACAGAATAAAAGGAAATAATCAAGAATGTACTGTGGAAGAAAAGATTAACAAATAAGAGTGGACTGGAAATACTGTCCAAACAATAAAAGATATTAATCAAGAATGTAGTGCACAAGATAATGTTAAGAAATAGCAGTAGACTGGAAATACTGGGCCAGCAGAATAAAAGATAATAATCAAGAATGTAGTGTGTGGGAAAAGGTTAACAAATAACAGGACACTAGAAATACTGACACAGCAGAATAATAAAATATAATAATCAAGAATGTAGTGTGGAAGAAAAGGTTAACAAATAAATGGACACTAGAAATACTGGCCCAACAGAATAAAAGATATTAATCAAGAATGTAATGTGGAAGAAAAGGTTAACAAATAACAGTGGACTGGAAATACTGTCCAAACAGAATAAAAGATAATAATTAAGAATGTAGTGTACGAGAAAATATTAACAAATAACAGTAGACTGGAAATACTGGCTCAGCAGAATATAAAAGATAATAATCAAGAATGCAGTGTGGAGGAAATGGTTAACAAATAGCACTAGTCCGGAAATGCTGTCCATACAGAATAAAAGATAATAATCAAGAATGTAGTGTACAAGATAATGTCAATAAATAACAGTATACTGTTAATACCGGCCCAGCAGAATAAAATATAATAATCAAGAATTTATTGTGGAGGAAAAGGTTAAAAATAGCAGTAGACTGGAAACACTTTCCAAACAGAATAAAAGATAATAATTAAGAATGTAGTGTGGAAGAAAGTGTTAAAGTCTAATAACAGGACACTGGAAATACTGGCCCAGGCCCACTGACCATACTGAGCCAATAATCGATAATCCTTTGTTATTAGTCCGGGGGATTTTTGGATGGCTGCTTCCTTCCGAACTCATTTTGTCAGAATAACTTTTACCTTAATCTGTTGCCTTACGAACTCGTTTTGTCGGGATAACTGTTACCTTAAGCTGTCACTTTGCAAACTCATTTGGTCAGGATAGCTGTTACCTTAAGGTGTTACCTTACGAACTCTTTTGTCGAGATAACTGATTCCTTAAGCCATTACCTTACGAACACGTCGGGATAGCTGTTACCTTACGAACTGGTTTTGTCGGGATAGCCCTTACCTTATGAACTCGTCTTGTCGATTTGCCAGTTCCCTATGGATCTGTCCACACCACAGCAAAACATGTCATAAGCATATGTCGGCAACTTATGGCATGCATATCACAAACAAGTCGAAAACAAGTCAACGACTGAAAATGGAGAAGGCTCAACGTATAAAGCACCACTGGTTACGACAACCAGTAAGTCACTGACTTGCATTCAAACTGTCTGCGATGCATGTGCAATTAGTTCCCGACGTGTCTTTAAGTCGTTGACTTGTATTTAACCCGTTTGTAATGTGTCTGCAATTAGTTGCCAATGTGTCTTTACAACATGTTTTCCCGAGTGTTCGTCATTTTCGTTGGAAATGGCATGGTCAATACCTCACCAGCTAAATTTTTAATGTTTTAGTACATTTAAATTTAAAGGGAAAAGTACGTCTCTTCAGGCATTTATTGTCGAAGGTGCCTCTGTTACTAAAATTAAATTAGAAGACTCTTCTAAATTTTAAGGTCTTTAGATGACCTACTTAGATATCTAAACTTGCAGGGTTGAGGTACCTTCACTTTTAAGCTTTCAAGGAGGAAATACATTTACTGCAAAACTTCAAAGTCCAATTTCGCTTCTGAACTTGAAAGAACCTCAGTTTTTAAACATACGTGCAGATAGTACTTCTGCTTCTAAAAAAGGAGGGTGAAAGTACTGCCATCTATTTCTAAGGAGTGTTGGTCAAATGAAGAATAAAAATAATGTTCAGTTCTATAGCATCACTTAGGTTTTACACTTTCCCACCCAAGATAGCTGCTTCGGAGTCTTGCTTTTAAAAGCTAAAGTCTTGTGGTTAGGAGAGTGCAATGAAGCCTAATGGGAGTTTTCCCCAGTTTTCTGGGAAGGTGACACTGTAAATCTTCGCCATAAACTCTAGCAACTCAAGTATCATTACTATTATACAGAAGATGAACCTTATTCGTATGGAACAAGCTCACAGGGGCCTCTGACTTGAAATTCAAGCTTCCAAAGAACATGGTGCTCATTGGGAAGTAAGAGAAGGAAAAGAGAAATACAGAAAGAGGAGATCTCACTTATCAAAAAGAAAAAAAATAATAAATAGATAAAAAATGTATTAAAATGCTGGGAGAATAGCATTAAGGTAGCAATGCACTGCATCATCGCTTGAACTTTTGAAGTTACAATTACACGACATCCTCCCGGAGACAGTTCCACAGTCCAAAGGTGTGAGGAATAAAGGACCTCTGGAACCGAGGAGTTCAACATGACAAAGAGTTTCTAAATTTGTACAGAAAGACTGAAGGTATTTTACTGATTCCAGCGTGGGTTTCTGTGGCGAGCGTCCTTCTGCTTTTCGCAGATATCTAGAACAACTTCAATGTTTCCCTGTTCTTGAAAATTTATATCAAACTGACCCCGTACATTCGCATTTTTTATTTTATTTTATTCAGTACATGAAACCTTTTTATATGGAACAAGCACTCAGGGACATTGACTTGAAATTCAAGCTGCCAAAGAATGTGTTGGTTTCAACCTCCCACCACAGATCCCACACCGGGCCAGTAATTGATCATGATAGAGAGCCAGTGATTCTTCATCGCCCTGGGGGAGGCGCGAACTCATGACTTCTGAGTGACAGCCAAGACACTAACCACTATACCAGCGACCAGTATGCTTGGAAGAGTTAGATCAGTGAAGATAAATCATCCTGATTTTCTGATTTATTTTTGCTTTTCTCGTTTATGGAATCATGCTAGCCTTCCATTTATTTCATTTCAACTTTTGTTCTTATTCTTATAAACGGTTACACTTTACCACTTTCATTCATCTAAATATACATTACCAATAATATTGAACCAGCTATGTTCAAAATTCCTAAAAAAGATACAAAGTTTTCCCAAAGAAATACCTACCGGTCTTCTTCATATAAATAAGCATCTGTATTCCCTTACAAGAGGATTAATATGCAAGATTATGAATTGTAAATATGAGGTTTAAAAGACACATAAAAACTCTATTAACCGGACGAAACCACAAATTTCGGTTGACAGTGTCTCAATTCTGATCGGACTGAAGTATTGTCATTAGGAATAAATGGTTTTTGTTGTGTTAATAGGGTTTTTATATATATATATATATATATATATATATATATATATATATATATATATAATTATATATATAATATAAATATATTTATATATGATTGTATATGTGTATATATATATATATATATATATATATATATATATATATATATATATATATATATATAATATAAATATATTTATATATGATTGTATATGTGTATATATATATTATATATATATATATATATATATATATATATATATATATATATATATATATATATATATATATATATATGAAGGACTCCTAAAACATTATTAACACAACAAAACCATATATTTTAATGACAATACTTCAGTCTGATCAGAACTGAAATATTGTCAACCAAAATATATAGTTTTGTCCGGTTAATAGAGTTTTTATGTCAATACAGATGCTTATTTATAAGAAGAAAACCTGTAGGTATTTCTTTGCGAAAACTTTATATCATTTTTAGGAATTTAGAGTATAATATTATTTATATTTATATGTGTATGTGGGTGTCTGTGCACAACACATCCTTAAAATGTTAGGTTCTTCCGAATTCCGATCAGGCAATAAGAATATCTACAGTTTACCACGAAACCTATCCAGGATTTAGAAAATCCATTCATTGGGCATTATAGTCACGTATTTTAGAGTTACGGTAGTCATGTTTATACGTCCATTATAGACATTACAGACGTTTATTAGCAGAGCAATGAAGCTGCCATTTATTCTAGAAAAACTTAATCATCTCAGAAAATTAACTGGAGTCGGATTCTGATACTACAAGGTCCTTCAGAAAACTTTTCTGATTATGAGGAGAGGAGTTTGCCCCTGTGCCTAGGAATTTTCCAAAACAAACTAGTTTGTCAAACTGAATAACGATTTGAACGAATATCTGTTACAATAAAGAACGACACATAAGGAGACTTTTGCTCTTTACAGAAAAGGAAACCTCGCCGCTTATGCAATAATGAACGATTGTTTCAAATATAATCCTCTTCATTTTAACCTTGTGGATTTATAGCTCTTTAATTTTGTTTCAAATACAAGCCGTATCATTTGAGCCTTGAAAATTTATATCTACTTAATAGCGTTTCAAATTTAAGCCTTATCACTTGAACCTTGAAAACTTATTGCTCTTTAATATTGTTTCAAATACAAGCCTTATCATTTGAGCCTTGAAAATTTATATCTCTTTAATATTGTTTCAAATTTAAGCCTTATCATTTGAACCTTAAAAATTTATAGCTCTTTAGTATTGCTTCAAATACAAGCCTTATCACTTGAACCTTAAAAATTTATAGCTCTTTAATATTGTTTCAAACATAAGCCTTATCATTTGAGCCTTGAAAATTTATATCTCCTTAATATTGTTTCAAATAAAAGCCTTATCATTTGAAACTTGACAATTTATATCTCGTTAATAATGTTTCAAATTTAAGCCTTATCAACTGAACCTTGAAAATTTATGTCTCCTTAATATTGTTTCAGATTTAAGCCTTATCATTTGAACCTTGAAAATTTATATCTCCTTAATACTGTTTCAAATTTAAGCCTTATCATTTGAACCTTGAAAATTTATATCTCCTTAATACTGTTTCAAATATAAGCCTTAACATTTGAACCTCTTAGATTTAAATATACTAGAAAGCAAAAGGAATTTGCAATAAAA
>NC_089777.1:4568014-4573014 GCF_040412425.1 Macrobrachium rosenbergii | reverse complement strand
TCTCTCTCTCTCTCTTCCTTCTTCGTCTGTAAATTCACCTAAAGAGTAGCAACCGGTGCCACGCCCTCTCTGTCATCTACCTGTTACTTCGCTCTTGCTCGATGCTTTAGATTCTCCTAAATTACTTTTGATTTTCTTTTAATTCTTCTTCTTCCTTGGCATTAACCTGTCTTCCCTCGCCTGCTTATATTACTGTCGTTATAGTGACTACTATTCCCGGCACTCCTGTAACGACTATTATTATCATCATACCTAGTCTATGATGAATTCCTAGTCTATGATGAATTCCCTTTCCTACCATCATTACAATGACTACTATTCCTACTATTACTGTAACGACTATTATCATTATATCTAGTCTACAATGAATTCTGTCTACAATGAATTCTCATCTATGATGAATTCTAGTCTAGGATGAATACTGTCACCGTCATTACCACGACTCAAAATCTGTGGAAAAAAGGCATTCATTTTTCACATCACAACGGGGGAAAAAAACTCCTGGGACGGTGCAGCTCATTTCCATATTATCTCAGAGCATTTCCATTCTAATATGTAAAAGGACATACACAGTATGAGAGATGAGAGGGAATGATGAAATGCAGGAAAATGAAAGTGTATGAAAAAATTCAAACCAATGTAAAATATAAAATAAATAAGAGATGAATTTAAAGAAAGGAACTCATTTTTCAATGAAAGTGTATTCCCAAGGGAAAAGGTGCGCCAACAGTTTTCCAACACTTAGGGTTACACGCTTGACGGTTTAACAAATGAAAAGGAATTATGCGGATTTGAAATGTAAAATATAAAATAAATAAGAGGATGAATTTAAAAGAAAGGAACCTAAGAAATTATGAGTTCCAACACTTATGGGTTTTTCAATGTTCCAACACAGTGAACATTTTTTCCAACTTTTATTCCCTTATGGGTTCCAACACTTATGGGATACTTTAGGACGACTAAAATGGGTCATTGCAAGCCAACAGTTCTAATACTTATGTTTCCAACACTTATGGATTCCAACGGGTTCCAACAACCTGAGGGCTCCAACACTATGGATTCAAATACTTATGGATTCCAATGGGTTCCAACACTTATGGATTCCAACTTTTATTATGGCTTGCAACAATTATGGATTCTAATATTTACGGGTTCCAACACTTATGGATTCTAATACTTACGGGTTCCAACACTTATGGATTCCAACACTCATGGGTTCCAATACTTATGGATTATAATACTTATGGGTTCCAACACTTATTGATTTTAATACTTATGGGTTCCAATACTTATGGACTTTAATACTTATGGGTTCCAACACTTACAGATTGCAACACTTATGGGTTCCCACACTTATGGATTCTAATACTTACAGGTTCCAACACTTATGGTACCCAACACTTATGAGTTCCAACACTTATGGGTTCCAACACTTATGGGTCCCAACACTTATGAATTCAAATACTTATGGGTTCCAACACTTATGGATTCCAACATTTGAAGGTTCCAACACTTATGGATTCTAACACTTATGGGCCCCGACACTTATGGGTTCCAACACTTATGGATTCTAATACTTATAGGTCCAACACTTATGAATTCTAATACTTATGGGTTCCAAACTTGAAAGTTCCATCACTTATGGATTCTGACATTTATAGGTCCCACACTTATGAATTCTAATACTTATGTTTTCAACACTTATGGATTCCAACATTTATGGGTCCCAACTCTTATGGGTTCCAACACTAGAAGGTTCCAACATTTGAACGTTCCAGTACTTATGGATTCTAACATTTATGGATTCCAACACTTACGAATTCCACCACTTATGGATTCCAACACTTGTGAGTTCCAACACTTATGGATTCCAACCTGAGAAATTAAGGACATTTATCAATGTACACAGTGAACTTTTTCCAACTTTTATTCCCAAGGGACTTCGACGACAAAGTCATTGCAAGCCAACAGTATTCCAACACTTGAGGGTTCCAACACATGGATTCCAACATTCATAGGTCCCAACACTTATGAATTCTAATACTTATGGGTTCCAACACTTATGGGTCCCAACACTTATGGGTTCAAACACTTGAGACTTCCAACACTTATGGATTAAAACACTTAAGAGTTCCAACACTTATAAGGATTCCAACACTTATGAGTTCCAACACTTAGGGATTCCAACACTCATAGGTCCCAACACTTATTAATTCTAATACTTTTGGGTTCCAACACTTATGGGTTCCAACGCTTGAGACTTACAGCACTTATGGATTCCAACACTTATGAGTTCAAATATTTATGGATTCCAACACTTATGAGTTCCAACACTTATGGATCCCAACACTTATAGGTCCCAACAGATGAATTCTAATACTTATGAGTTCCAACACTTATGGGTCCCAACACTTAAGGGTTCCAACACTGGAGACTTCCAACACTTATGGATTCCAACACTTAAAGGTTTCAACAGGTATGGGTTCCAACACTTAAGAGTTCCAATACTTATGGGCTCCAACACTTATGGATTCTAACACTTATGAGTCCCAACATTTATGGATTCTAACACTCGTGGGCTCCAACACATACATGTATGTATATGTGTGTGTGTGTATATATATATATATATATATATATATACATATATATATATAATGTTTGTATACTGTATATATATTTGTATATATGTATGTATATACACATACATATATGTGTATATATATACATATATATACATACATACATACATACATATATATATATATACATATATATATATATATATATATATATATATATATACATATATATATATATATATATATATATATATATATATATATATATATATATATATATATATATATATATATATTTATGCAGACTTTACGGAGGATATACCTTCAGCATCTAACCCTCCCAGTTTATAATTCAATAGGCCTTGCTTTCTCTGGCTTTCCCAGAAAAATTAACCTGCCATTATAGTTGTTTCCCCTTCAACCTTTGCCAGTTGTGCCAAAGATACCAGGGCACTCAGTCTGCGCACAGTAACCTACAAGGTAACATGATCAACAAAAAAGTGGGTCAGAAGGAATGAAATACAGAATTTATGCCAAAGGCCAAACGCTCGGACCTATGAGGTCATTCAGTGCTGATAGGGAAATTGAGAGTAAGAAGGTTTGAAAGGTGTAACCGGAGGAGAACCTCGTCGATGCAATGTGAAGCAATTGCTAGGAGAGGATGGACAGCAAGATGGAAGAAAGAGAATATGAATGGAGGTACAGTGAACGGAATGAAAGGGGTTGCAGCTAGGGGCCCAAGGAAAGAAAGCTGCAAAAAAACCTTTAGTAATATCCTACAGTGCACCACGTGAGGTGCACTAAAGGCACTACCAGCCTTACGGGGTGGTTCAGAAAAATATACCAAAAAACAAAGCCACGAAATGCAAGTGGAAACGGGCCTACATCGTGATTTAAAGGGTAATGAAGAAACCTGTTGATTATCAACATTCATTCTTGACGGAAAAAAAACCTTTTTTGGAAAAAACCTGTCGAGCATCAACATTCTTTCTTAAACCTCAAAAAAAAACCTTCCTAGAAAAACTACATGTTGAGCATCAACATTCATTTTCATAAAAAAAATTTTTTTAGAAAAGACCTGTTCTGCATCAACATTCATTCCTTCTCCACACCCAAAAATACTTAAAAAAAAAAAAACCTGTTGAGCATCAAAATTCATCCTTATCTCCCCCTCCAAAAATAAAAAAAAAAACCTGTTGAACTTCAACATTCATTCTTATCCCCCCCAAAAAAATTTGGAAAAAACCTGTTGAACATCAACATTCATTCTTATCCAAAAAAATTTTTTTAAACCTGCTGAGAATCAGCATTCATTCTTACCCCCACAAAAACTTTTTTTTCGAAAAAAACCTATTGAACATCAACATACATTCCTATCCCAAAAAACCATTTTTTAAAATACCTGTTGACTATCCATATTCATTTCTAGCCCGGCCCCCGTCCCCCCAAAAAATTTTTTTTAGAAAAAACAATTGAGCATCAACATTCATTCTTATACCCCAAAAAACGGTTTTTAGAAAAAACCTGTTGAACATCAAAATTCATCCTTATACCCAAAAAAAAAAACCCTTTTTAGAAAGGAACCTGTTGAGCATCAACATTCATTCTTATCCCCAAAAAAACCATGTTTAGAAAAACCTGTTGAGCTTCAACATTCATTCTTATCGCCCCCAAAAACCTGTTGAGAATCAACATTCATTCTTATTCCCCCCCCAAAAAAACATTTTTTAGAAAAAATACCTGCTGAACTTCAACATTCATTCTTATCCCCCATCAAAAACCATTTTTTTAAAGAAACAATACCTGTTGAGTATCAACATTCATTCCTATTCCCAAAAGCAGCAACCTTTTTGAGAGAAAAACTCTCCAAGAAATTGGTATAAATACTTCCGCGTGTTCTTCCTCAGAAAGTAATTCATCCAGTTTCCCTGAAGTCTTAGTGATGTTGCTCTTTTCATCCTCATTATGAGAGACACCACTTTTATTCTGTCGTTCGGCTTCTCTAAACAAAAGCACGAAAATAGAACGTTCCAGTTTTGTCTGCTCAATGACTTGAAGACGTGGCACCCTCATACAGCAGGAAGCATTTAAAAATAAGAGTAAATATTGTTATGTTATCATTGAAACGTTCCTTTGCGGAAGCAATAATAATAATAATAATAATAATAATAATAATAATAATAATAATAATAATAATAATAATAATAATAATAATAATAATAAAAAATATTTTTATCATAATTATTCCTAAAAATCTCATAATCGCATTAGTCACTAAAACTACTACTACTACTACTACTACTACTACTACTAATACCATTATTATTATTATTATTATTAGCAATAATAATAATAATTTTGGTGAAGAATTGTAAACAATGACATCAGTGTAAATTTATATATATATATATATATATA
>NC_089777.1:4545514-4565514 GCF_040412425.1 Macrobrachium rosenbergii | reverse complement strand
TAAATAATAATAATAATAATAATAATAATAATAATAATAATAATAATAATATTCAGAAGATGAAATTATGGAACTAGCCCGGCGGGGCCATTGACTTCAAATTCAAGCTTCCAAAAATATACGTAGACGTGGTAAGAACAAATAAGAATAAGGGCAATTAAGAATGGATGTTCTTGTTTTATCACAAACCAATAGCTGACTGTTGTCCTCATTGCCTATTCAAACCGTTTCATGAAATATTCTTCAGCGAAATTCTTCGGGGAAGCGACAACTAAATCTGGAAAGCGAGTCCCGTAGAGTACGTGGTCAGAATTTTCAAAATAATGTTCACTATATTGCTACCTGTAGATCCCGGGATTCTGTATTGGCTGATTAAGGTAAATTCACATCTCTAGCTTTTTCTCTTTTTTCTCAACATACAAATTTCATTCCTGAAGTCCCCATTTTAAAAAACTATTGATATTAACTTAGTATTTAAATATAATAATGTTTTGGGAAATAAACCAATTAAGAATAGCTCACCAAATTCGTACAATATTGTATACAGTATTCCTTGCAAAGAATGTAATAAGATTTATATTGGTCAAACATCAAAATGACTAAAAGTAGGAAGCTCCCAACACAAATGTGCCATTTCAAGAGGCTTATCAAATAATGGCATTGCGGATCATTGGGTTAAAACAGGCCATGCGATGAACTGGGATAAGTCAACGATAATCTACAAGGTCAACGACCATCGGAAAAGGAATCTGCTAGAAACTGTGTTTATTGAAGCTACGTCCACCAGGAATGTTAATCTCCACCCTGGATTATCCCTTGATCCTTTGTCCCAGTCTTTTTTGTTTAAAGAACATGCTGCCCAGATTAGCAAACTCTAACCCCTCCCCCTTCTGTTTTTGTATATAAGGCTCTGTCAACTTCTTTTGTATTCAGTGTGAACTTGAAAATGTAGAATAAACTACGAAAGTATTTGTTCAAAGTCCCGGTTTGCACCCACCTTCTGATGTGGATTTTATAACAATAATAATAATAGTAAGTCATATGTATACCAAGTCTGGTTGAAATCGCTCAATGCAGTTTAGAGTTATGCTGGAACATACATACATACATACATACATACATACATACATCCATTTTAACATATATAGAAGATAGAAGAAGACAGATGTGTATATGTACATGTATAAATATATATATATATATATATATATATATATATATATATAATACATATATATATGTATATATATAATATACATATAATAGATACCATATATATATATATATATATATATATATATATATATATATATATAAATATATATATACTGAACAAGATACCAATAAAAATGAAGGGTTAACACACCCAAACAAAATAAAATAAGATAAAAACTGCACTTAACTAAAAACGACCAATGTAAAACACAACCTCAGGTCACTAAGAGATTACAAGTCCCTGGTGTAAACATTGTATAGCAGCTGACAGAAAGCAAGAACGAAGAACAGAGGCAAGCAAGCAAGCACGTAAACAAGGAAACAATGCAAACAAGCAATTCATTGGATTTAATTTGTGACTACTACAACTGGCGTGACAACGTCTAGGTTACTGAAGCAGCAATAAAATCAAATAAGAAACTAAAAGTAATAAACAAATAAATCTAAAGAACGTTTCGTAAGAGAAATATCTAAAAATGTAAATATATATATATATATATATATATATATATATATATATATATATATATATATTTATATATCAATATATCTACGTATATATATAAATATACATATATATATACACATATATATTATATAATACACACACACACACATATATATATATATATATATATATATATATATATATATATATATATATATATATATATATATATATATATATATAGTATACACATATATATGTATATACACTATCATATCTGTTCATACACTCTACATACATACATACACACATATTGTATGTATATATATCAACACACATATTGTATGTATATATATCAAATTTATTGAGGAGGCCCGCCTCCCTAGCAAAGAAAAAGAATAAGCAAATATATATATATATATATATATATATATATATATATATATATATATATATATATATATATATATATATATATATATATATATATATATAGAGAGAGAGAGAGTGACATGGAAAGCAGAACTGACAAGAGGATGGAAAGTTATACAAAAGCCAATCGAAAGTGAGGTTTCCAGATTTCCAGACTTCACTGAATTGGCTTCTGGTGAGCTTGGCCTGAATTTTCATCCTGTGACTCAAACCTTTAATTCCTTACTGGGAGAGCGGGATGGAAATACTGTACATGGCTCTCTCTCTCTCTCTCTCTCTTTCTCTCTCTCTCTCTCTCTCTCTCTCTCTCTCTCTCTCTCTCTCTCTCGCGAGTTTTGCGGTTAACTGTCTCAGTGTAGCCATCAATATCATGTCATCATTATCCTTTTAAAATCACTCTCTCTCTCTCTCTTTTCCTTACAGTAAAAGGACTGATTTTAAGTAAAAAAAAAAAATTAATGCAATGAAAAAATTTCAGCGTTGCATTTCAAGGCATTTCTCTCTTTCTCCTTTCCAGTATCTTTTACTGGTAATAGATGTATGAACACACACACACACTCATATACACACACACATATACATATGTGTGTGTATATATATCTACATATATATGTATATACATAGTATAAAATATATATATATATATATATATATATATATATATATATATATATATATATATACATATACATACATACATATATATATATATATATATATATATATATATATATATATATATATATATATATATATAATTTATATATACACACACACATATATACCGGGTGTTTCGAAATTAGAGCCCCCCACTCCAAAGAACAAATGGAAAGTTATGAAGTTTTCTGTTATAGCCAATTTCCAAGTACAGTATTTTAAGTTTCTATTAAGCTATTTTTCATTTTACATTTCTCGTATTTTCAGACTGAGTGACGGAGTTAGATACAGCCATGGCTAACGACTCGGAGGAAATCAGATGGACTGACCGAATCCTGGCTATAACCTTCAGAGAGGCCAGGGATGCTGGCGCATCCTTCATTTCACGTTCCTAGATAGCTAAATACATTAAAAGAGATAAATCCTTTGTTAAAAGAAATTGGAACAAAATCCACATGACTGTCATCGCGAAAAGAGTGAGAATCTTGGAAGGCATGAAGTGCTCTCTCAGGATTCAAAAGACATCATACCTGAGGCAGTGGGTAGACAAAGAAAGTCTTTACGTAAATTGGCGCTTGAACTAGAAACGAAAAGGGGAAAGAAGAGAAGTTATAGTGCTGTATATCGTGAGTTGAAAAAATCTGGTATCAAGCCATTTCATGTTATCAGCAAGCCCAACATCACTCAGTAACAGAGAGAAGACCGTGCATGGTTTTGTGGTTCATTTCTTAAAGATTAGGATGAAGTTGATTTTCTCCATGTTGCCGCATCAGATGATTCTTCATTTACACAGTCAGGAAGCCAAAGCATAAAAATTACATCATTTGGGCTGCAAAGTTGGATGATATCAGCGATGATGTGCGCTATCGCCAAGTTGTAAAATTTCCTGAATGTTTGGGAATTTTTCTCTGTTTCACAGCCAAATGGTTAATGTGGATCATCAAAGAAAAAGGACAGTCATGGAATGGTGAATACTTCAGAGAAACTGTGCTTACTGGTGGGGTATTTCCTTTCCTCAAAGATCCTGAAAATGTCTTACGTGTTGAAGAAGTCACATTTTTGCATGATAAGGCACCATGTTTCAAGGCTCTTGAGACACAGGAGCTGCTTCGAAACAGTGGTATCGATTTCTTCTCGTCAAGTGAATTTCCAGGTAGCTCCCCTGACCTTAATGTGTGTGAAAACATTGGTAGTATCTTAAAGGATTGTGTTGAAGCACGCACAGTGAACTATGATGGTATACCAAGCCTCGAAGACCTGCAAAGAGAGGTCACTGAAGTGCTCAGGGAAATGGAGTTTGAGTCTCAGCTTTTTTGTGATTTGCTGAAATCATACCCCTCAAGAATGCAGGCTGTGGTACAGGCAGATGGAGGCCACACAAAATATTAAATACTCAGAGAGAAACTTAAATAAATTCCTGTTCTGAATTACTTTTGTTTTTGTCCAGATCAATTTTAGTTTATGCTGTAGAGGGGGGGCTGTATATGTATATATATATATATATATATATATATATATATATATATATATATATATATATATGTATATATATATATATATATATATATATATACATACATATATATATATATATATATATATATATATATATATATATATATATATATATATCATATATGTATATATATATATATATATATATTATATATAATATATATATATATATCACATATCATGTATATATATTATGTATAATCTATATATATAATATATATATATACATATACAATATATATATATATATATATATATATATATATATATATATATATATATATATAATATACATATATATATGCGTATATATATTTAGAGGAAACAAGAAAACATACCCAACAACTGACCTACGTAACAACAGTAAAATTGTAATAAAGAGCAAATCTCTTGCATTATACTACATATATTACACTAACGGAAGATGTGGAATACAAGCACTCAAAAATCGGAGAGAGCAAGTTTCATGCGATGGAGAAGTTGATTCCAAGCACTCATAAATCGAAAACTCAAATTTACTCTGCTTGTAAGAGAGGGAAGTTCCAATCAATGCAAAACACACACAGACACACACAAACTCAATGGAGTAAACTTTGACATTTTTTCATCCCTGTATGTGAGGAATTTTCTTTTTTAGTGTTTTTTTTTTGGGGGGGGACGTCAAAGGTTCAAGCGAAGATGCAATGCATTACTACCCTAATGCTATTCTCCTTGCATTCCAATACATTTTGTTCTATTTATTTATTAATTTTTTTCCAGTAAGTCAGATCTCTTCTTTCTGTATTTCCCTTTAGCTTCCCTTACTTCCTAATGAACGCCATATTCCTTGGAAGCTTGAATTTCAAGTCAGTGGCCCCTTAGGTGGGCTTGTTCCATATGAATAGGGTTCATCTTCTGAATAATAATAATAATAATAATAATAATAATAATAATAATAATAATAATAATAATAATAATAATAATAACTGCGTGGCGCGGGGGGAAATGGGTTAGTTCATTTAACCCATTCTCTCTGATCTATTCCTACTTAACTGTCCAACTCTTTCAACTTTAGCTGCGCTAATTTTAGCCGTTACTGAAGAATAAATTCATCTACAAATTCGACTCTTGGAACCCTTTATGTTAATAATAATAATAATAATAATAATAATAATAATAATAATAATAATAATAATAATAATAATAATAATAATAATAATAATAATAATGGAGAAACAAATCGACACTTATGTATGGGTACAAATATATTTTTAAAAAATCTATACTGAGAGCTTTCGGGAGTCTGTTCTATTCCCCTTTTCAAAAATATATTAGAAAATGAATCTCTACAAAGAGCTATCGGGAATCAGTTCGATTACCCTTTTCAATAGTGTATTAGAAAATAAATCAATACAGAGAGCTTTCGGGAATCTGTTCGATTCCCATTTTCAATGTGAGATTGAAAAGAGGAGTCGAAAATATTCCAGGAAGCTCTCTGTAGAGATTTATTTGTAAGTATATTTGTACCCATTCATAACTGTGGATTTGTTTCTCCATTTCAAGACTCATGCTTCTTTAAGTATTTTTTATAATAATAATAATAATAATAATAATAATAATAATAATAATAATAATAATAATAAATTCCTACCTCACACGGGGATCGAACCCAGACTCTCAATGAAGGGAAGGGAGCTACCAACCGAAAAACGAAGGTAACACCAAAAGACAACACTCAAGTGCTTACACAGTACCCAATGCCCCTTACCTGGGTATTCTGGCAACTCTGAATATCAGAGAGCCTAACCCAGCTTCCCGACCCACTAGTGACTCGATTGACATAATTTTATTCTAGTGAACCTCTGCCTTGAAGTATAACTCTACCCTAATCCTTTGGGACTTTCAGTACCACATTCTATGTGGGGAACGTTTCCTACCACAAGGAGTTCACAACCCAACCATAATTACATTACAACTTCAATCATTTATATATTCTCTCCTATGAGCAGCCATTCTTTCGAAGAATTGGTTCTTTTTATCTTATCTAATTATTCACAAATTTGTTTATATATTACCTAAAATTCCTCTATTATTATTATTATTATTATTATTATTATTATTATTATTATTATTATTATTATTATTATTATTATTATTATTATTTCTGAAAAATCATCGATTTATGGTTGCTAAAACTGGCGTCACATATTACTTAAACGAAGAATACATGTTTCTGTTTTCAACTCTCAGAAAATTATTAGAATTTTCAGAATACTTACAGATTCACAGTGAGTGTTTTAAATATTTACTTTACCTATTTTAACCGATGTTTTAGCTTTTAGGTTCCAAAAAATTAAACAAACTAAACGTCATTAGCATTTTCATCACATGATGATAATGCTCATTTCATGCTGCAATGCTTTTTATTCAAATACAAAGGCATAGAGAGAGAGAGAGAGAGAGAGAGAGAGAGAGAGAGAGAGAGAGAGAGAGAGAGAGAGAGAGAGAGAGAGAAGAGCATTATGAGAATAAAGGTCTGAAAATAAAAATATATTAGATACGTAGAGGTAAGCTTCAATACCTAAACAAGCGTAGGATGTTACAAAGGTGGGGAGAGAGGAGAGAGAGAGAGAGAGAGAGAGAGAGAGAGAGAGAGAGAGAGAGAGAGAGAGAGAGCAATTTACAAGGCTAAAATGAAAAAAAAACTATTCCAAATATATTATACACATAATGATAAGTTTCAATACCTGACAAGCGTAGGATGTCATAGAGAGAGAGAGAGAGAGAGAGAGAGAGAGAGAGAGAATAATTTACAAGATTAAAATGTCTAAAACGGAAGAAACAATAAAAAATATATACAGAGATAAGCTTCAGTAACTGAACAAGCGAAGGATATTACAAAGGTGGAGAGAGAGAGAGAGAGAGAGAGAGAGAGAGAGAGAGAGAGAGAGAGAGAGAGAGAGAGAACACAGCGTACAAGAATAAAGCCTGAAAATAAGAGAAAAACTATCCCAAATATATTGTACACATAAAGATAAGCTTCAATCCCTGAACAAGAGTGGGACGTTACAAAGGTGGAGAGAGAGAGAGAGAGAGAGAGAGAGAGAGAGAGAGAGAGAGAGAGAGAGAGAGAGAGAGAGAGAGAGAGAGAAGGGCGGAAACAGATGGATAAAACAAAATCTAGTTGAAAAAATACCACTGAATTTCCTTCGAAAAGTAATGGAGTGATGACAGCTGCAGGAAAACAATAAAAAGCAAAAAAAAAAAAAAACTTTCCATTCACATCCCTTTTTTAAAATTCCTTTCTTTCTACCTGCGGATATTTTTTCTGTTTTTTACAAATTGCAAATGCAAACGGGCAGCGTGCTTCGGGTTTAAAAAGTAATCTAGAAATTAAAAACTCTAAAAGATATAAAAGGTTTCAATTTATATTCATAAATGTACTCACGGATAGAATCTGAATATTGATTGAATTGCAAGTAGCATCCATATATACTCATATTCATGATTATTATTATTATTATTATTATTATTATTATTATTATTATTATTATTATTATTATTATTCCGATGAACCTATTCATATGGAACAAGCCACCACCAGGGCCACTGACTTGAAGTTCAAACTTCCAAAGAATATGGTGTTCATTAGAAAGAAGTTACAGAAGATAATAGGAAATACATAAAGAACATATCAGTTACAAAAAAAAACAGAAAAGAGATGTTATTATTATTATTATTATTATTATTATTATTATTATTATTATTATTATTATTATTATTATTATTATTATTCAGAAGATGAAGAACCCTATTCATATGGAACAAGCCCACCACAGGGGCCACTGACTTGAAATTCAAGCTTCCAAAGAATATTATGGTGCTCTTTTGAAAGAAGTAAGAGGAAGTAAAGGAAATACAGAAGTACCTGAGAAGAAAAGTTCATTAGCACCTGGGCAGATCAATAACGAAAACCACACCTTTAGTCTATCATGTCACCTGACAATTAGGTAGATGAATCGATCGAATTCATGATCGGGAATTTTCACGCAATTTATAGGTGTGGAAATCTCATCATCTGAGCTCTGATTCGAAACAAGATTCGGTTGGCAGGACAATGCGGTGCAACAGAGGTACAGCCACTCAAAAATGTTTTGCAATATGTTCCAGAAGTTTTCGTTCACCTTACAATAATTTATTCGCTTTATATACAGACGGAAATGTGCTTTTCTTATTCGATTTTGGTTATTAATCAAACGGTTAACTATATAAAATAGAATGGTGAGTGAAAAATCCGCATTACGAAAAATAGCGAAACATTTTGAAAAATTTCGCTCATGATGGTAGGGTAAAAGAGTCAAATAAAAAACTATAACTAGTGATCAATTCAATCCTTATGGGAGTAAATTCAAAAACTCTTCTTCATGGATAAATAAGCCAATGGAAAAGTATGGGAGAAGATCAGGTAACATCCAATGGAAATTTAGTGGCAGAGAGAGAGAGAGAGAGAGAGAGAGAGAGAGAGAGAGAGAGAGAGAGAGAGAGAGAGAGAGAGAGAGAGAGAGAGAGAGAGAGAGAAGGGCGGAAACAGATGGATAAAACAAAATCTAGTTGAAAAAATACCACTGAATTTCCTTCGAAAAGTAATGGAGTGATGACAGCTGCAGGAAAACAATAAAAAGCAAAAAAAAAGAAAAAAAAAAAACTTTCCATTCACATCCCTTTTTTAAAATTCCTTTCTTTCTACCTGCGGATATTTTTCTGTTTTTACAAATTGTAAATGCAAACGGGCAGCGTGCTTCGGGTTTAAAAAGTAATCTAGAAATTAAAAACTCTAAAAGATATAAAAGGTTTCAATTTACATTCATAAATGTACTCACGGACAGAGTCTGAATATTGATTGAAATGCAAGTAGCATCCATATATTATTATTATTATTATTATTATTATTATTATTATTATTATTATTATTATTATTATTATTATTATTATTATATTATTCAGATGAACCCTATTCATATGGAACAAGCCACCACCAGGGCCACTGACTTGAAGTTCAGACTTCCAAAGAATATGGTGTTCATTAGAAAGAAGTTACAGAAGATAATAGGAAATACATAAAGAACATATCAGTTACAAAAAAGAAAACAGAAAAGAGATGTTGTTATTATTATTATTATTATTATTATTATTATTATTATTATTATTATTATTATTATTATTGTTGTTGTTGTTGTTGTTGTTATTCAGAAGATGAAGAACCCTATTCATATGGAACAAGCCCACCACAGGGGCCACTGACTTGAAATTCAAGCTTCCAAAGAATATTATGGTGCTCTTTTGAAAGAAGTAAGAGGAAGTAAAGGGAAATACAGAAGTACCTGAGAAGAAAAGTTCATTAGCACCTGGGCAGATCAATAACGAAAACCACACCTTTAGTCTATCATGTCACCTGACAAGTTAGGTAGATGAATCGATCGAATTCATGATCGGGAATTTTCACGCAATTTATAGGTGTGGAAATCTCATCATCTGAGCTCTGATTCGAAACCGGATTCGGTTGGCAGGACAATGCGGTGCAACAGAGGTACAGCCACTCAAAAATGTTTTGCAATATGTTCCAGAAGTTTTCGTTCACCTTACAATAATTTATTCGCTTTATATACAGACGGAAATGTGCTTTTCTTATTCGATTTTGGTTATTAATCAAACGGTTAACTATATAAAATAGAATGGTGAGTGAAAAATCCGCATTACGAAAAATAGCGAAACATTTTGAAAAATTTCGCTCATGATGGTAGGGTAAAAGAGTCAAATAAAAAACTATAATTAGTGATCCATTCAATCCTTATGGGAGTAAATTCAAAAACTTTCTTCTTCATGGATAAATAAGCCAATGGAAAAGTATAGGGAGAAGATCAGGTAACATCCAATGGATATTTAGTGGCAGAGAGAGAGAGAGAGAGAGAGAGAGAGAGAGAGAGAGAGAGAGAGAGAGAGAGAGAGAGAGGTTTACATAAAGGAATTATAATAATGACAGAGAGAAATAAAAACCGGAGCACCAGTCGTGTCTGTGGTTGTGTCATGCGCTTACGACGGAGTTGCCAAATAGCGCCAGATGTCACTATTAAAGGCTGCTGTCCGAAAAGTTTTTGAGTGACTGTACGCTGCATAAGCGTTTCTGAAATGGGGGACTCACTAGTGGTCAACAACATCGATTTACATGATTTACATGACGCATGACAACCATTTATTCACACCACTATGACACTCACCCATGAAACAAACATATGACACTTTCGCACCCATCTCATGGTGACACATGACACGCTCCTATGACACCTATATATCCATCTCATTTCAACATTTACATGATATACGACACCTAACACCTACTTATTCATATTACTGTAACACACATGACAACATATGACACACAGCCACAAACGTGACACTTATGCATCCATCGCATGGTAACACATGACACACTCGTATGGCACCTATATATCCATCTCATTTCAACATTCACATGGTGTATGATACTTATTCATATTACTGTACCACACATGGCACAACATCGACACGCAGCCACAAACGTATGGCACTAACGCATCCATCTCATGGTAACATATGACACACTCGTATGGCACCTATATATCCATCTCATTTCAAGATTTACATGGTGTACGGCGCATATTTATTCAGATTATTGTGACGCTCACGCATGACACAAACATATGTACCTATTAAAGGAGCTCCCGTTAAAACCAAGCGCTGGGACTTGCGAGGTCATTCAGCGCTGAAGCGGAAACTGACGGTGTAAAGGTTTGAAAGGCGTAACAGGAGGAAAATCTCGCAGTTCCGTTACGGATCAGTTGTTAGGAGAGGGTGGAAACGAAGATGGAAGAAAGAGAATATGAGTCATTTCACCAAAGAAGAGGATTCAAGTTATTAAAAGAAAGAAAGTTCCAAAGTTCCTTTTTGACAGATTGTAATTATTATTAAAGTACTCTTACCAGACCACTGAGCTGATTATCAGCTCTCACGGGGCTGGCTCGAAGGATCTGGTTTTACTTATATTGTTTTGTTTTATATTTTGTCAATTAAATTATAATTTTCAAAAAATTTCACTGGTCGATTTATTTCCCAAACTTGATAGCCACTGCTGATTATATTTTGTAACATTCACACAACAAATGTTTAATTGCCCTCACAACTTTATACTCGGAGGATTCAGGAGCAGGTTATGTGGGTTATTCATTAGATATCCGTGTGTTGGACGAGAATGGCCTATTCGGAGACGTCAGAAATGCTCGCGTATGCCTCTCTCTCTGGCGTGATGACTCCACTTTCCATCTCTTCAAAGTAAGTCTTGGTTTGAAAGATCAATCACAGCTAACTCGACACAACATTCACCAGCTCTAAGAGTTCTTAGTTGACAAATAACTTAAGCAAACTTGTTGTATATCAAGAGAGCCCTCTCTGTCGAGACACATTTGGTGCGAGTTAATCCAGGCAATTCCGTGTTGAATCGTACTAAGCTCTTTTCAATCTCGGCCATTACGTGAGATTTATGGACCTCCAAGTTAAGCTGGTTCTCGTCTTTTCCTTCTAGGGTGAATTCACGGGGCTGGTGTCGTAAGACGTGTGATTGTTACATGATTATTTACTTAAAGAGTAAGCGCATTAACATGAGGTATCAGGCGGCTTTACACACAAACACGCTCTAGCACACAGAATCTACTTAACACATTAACCAGATATTATCGTACTTGCAAATGCTTAAGTGACATCTTAACTTCTTGACTTCCTTGTACGTTTTGGATACTCTTGCCACTACGTCATCACTACAACCTTGGCTCTAAATGAGGAACAAAAGAAGCTTTCACCTTCCATGGCAGGATTCGAACCAACACAGGAGAAGTTGCAGAGAAGATGCACTAACACACTTAGCTAAGAAGAGGAATCGGAGAAGATGCGCTAACACGTTTGGCTAAGAAGGGGAATATAAGTCTAGTTCAACTCGGGCAAATTCATATATGGACCCAATTCGACCATACGCAGAATACAGTGGTGAGTTTTACCATATATATGCATAGATGCCAAAACAGAAATGAAAGAATGGGTGTAAATCCTGACCGGTTTTGTCTTTGTATCTACAACATTTTCAGAAATTTACAATATATATGCTTGGCGGACAGTACAAATGAACAAACAGACCGTTGGAAACCAAATATTCATTCATTTTAATAGGCGAACTAACCAATTACCTTCTCGAATTCCTCCCACTATTTTAACAGGCTTAAATCCAAGTAGGGATAAATACTGAAGCTTTCACGTTCTGCGGCAGGATCCGGCCCAGTGCCTTTGATCCCCCAGCAGACTCACTAGCATACTACAACTGGAACTGGAATATAAGATTTAGGCCAAAGACCAAGCGCTGGGACCCATGAGGTCATCCAGCGCTGAAAACAAAACTGAGATTAAAGGAGGTTTGAAAGGTGTAACAGAAGAAAAGCCTCAGAGTTGCACTATGAAACAATTGTTATGAGAGGGAAGTAAGACGGAAGAAAGAGAATATGAACAGACGTATAGTAAAGAGAATGGAAGGGGTTGCAGCTAGGAGCCTAAGGGACGCTGCAAAGAACCGTAAGTAATGCCTACAGTGCA
The DNA here is from genome assembly GCF_040412425.1 of Macrobrachium rosenbergii. NCBI lineage: Eukaryota > Metazoa > Arthropoda > Malacostraca > Decapoda > Palaemonidae > Macrobrachium > Macrobrachium rosenbergii. The sequence continues at coordinate 4,552,598 of NC_089777.1, read as the reverse complement.
GCATGTGAGGTGCACTGATGACATTAACCCCCTAAGAGGGCTACTGGAGGGATATGCCTGAAGTTTGGGACATGAATACATGTCTCTATCGGATTTCATCTCTAGTACAATGTATCTGAATTTGACAGACAAAGACATAAAAAGCTAGAGATGAACTAAACGTGCGCCTCTCATCATAACTGGGTGGGCTAGTGGTTCCTCACTTGAAGTTAATATGCTATGCCTAACTAAAAAGTGCAAAGATATCTAGAAGTTAAGAGGTCATTGTGGCATATATATATATATATATAGTATATATATATATATATATATATATATATATATATATATATATATATATATATATATATATACATATATATATAATATTATATATAAATTTAGAATTAATCACCAAACAATCACGTGAGGAACAGAAATAAATTTGACTCACTTCAGGATCAGGATCGAACCCAGGTCTTTCAATTGTTTAATGATTTGCATGGCTTAGTTGGCAGCAGCCTTGCCTTTCAATTGAAAGACCTAGGTTCGATCCTCATGTGAGTCAGAAATATATATATATATATAAATATATATATATATATATATATATATATATATAATATATATATATATATATATATATATATATATATATATATATATATATATATATATATATATATATACAACCATACAAATATATATATATTTATATATGCATATATGTACGTAGACAACCATATGTAAAGCGCTTTCTTGCGTATGAAGAAGTGTACGCAATAATACGAAAGCGCTTAGGTACCTGGTCTTTAATTTTCACCTTTCATGCAGTTGTCTACGTATATATTTGTCACGTGCAGTTTGGTGACTAATTGCTGATACACACACGCACACACACACACACACACACACACACACACACATATATATATATATATATATATATATATATATATATATATATATATATATGGTATATTTGACCCGTATAGTCTACGCTTTTATTTCAGTAATAAATGCGAATCACAACTAAGAGAATTTTAGTTCTGTGATAATCCAATTATCTCTTGAACTCAGACCATTATCAAAGGTCTAGCCATCCTGGAACTAACTGAGGTTCCATTTATAAACCATACGAGAAAGGACTGTGAAGTCTACCACTCCAATATGGGGATGCGGGTAATATATATATATATATATATATATATATATATATATATATATATATATATATATATATATTTATATATATAGCACACACATACACATATACACACACAATATAAATATATAAATTATATATATAATATATATATACATAATACATCAATATTTATATGTATTACATATATACATATACACACATATATACACACAATATAAATATATAAATTATATAATTTATATTTATGTATACATATATACACAACACATCAATATTTATATATATTATATATATATATATATATATATATATATATATATATATATATATATATATATATATATATATATATATATATATATATATACTGTACATAAGTGAATGTTTGTATATTAGTTTGGATTCTATAGAAATCCAAACCCATTGCCAGACCCAGACAAAATTTTGCACACGGCCTCTATGTCACCCACGGAAAGGTTTTAAACTCAAAATCAAACCCCTACCCCGTGGCAGACATGCAAACACAGACAAAACAAATGAAATTTTCGTTTTTACGTCACCTTTTCCTTCAGTGCTTTCTGGGTTAATTATCATTTTTCACCTGACACTCCACCTTTTTTTCCAGGTGCTGTCAGACGTATGATTTCATTAAACTCCTCCCACCGCAAACCCAATATCAGTTTAGTATTATGCAAAAAATTACCCAGATTTGTTTGACGGTATTAGAATTACTTTCACTCAGTCATAAAGCAATCTAATTCAAAATATAACTTCTACCACCACACCAGTCAGACCTTACAATTCTCGCCAAGGAAAAAAGTGTATCAGAGCAAATGTTTCTGTGACAGGCCTGCCCGCTCATTACAGTACAAAACTACTCGTGTCGAAATGACCATTTTTTTTTTCAGTGTTCACCTAAAGCCAAACGTATCTTCATCATACCCTGCCAATAAAATACAAATTCTTAAGTACCTTGTGGTATTACTATCATCATATATCTAAGTACTTAATCCAAGAGAAAAATTGGTAATTACGGGCATAACTTTGGAGATCAAGAACTAATTCATCACCATCCGCGCATGCGTATTAGTACACCAAATGCTTCTGTGACAGATCTACCCCTCACTAAAAAATTACTCGCGACGAAATTACCACATTTTTTCAGTGTTCATCTTAAGCCAAAAGTATCTTAATTATACCTTGCCAATAAAATACAAATTCTTAAGTACCTTGAGGTATTACTATCATCATATCCAAGTACTTAATCCACTAAAAAATCACAATATATCGGCAATTTCTACATTAGATCATTCAGACTTCGGCCTACACTTTCACTCAGAAGCGCCACAGGAAACTGAAACGCGCTCGTTAACACACACAGGAAACCAAAAACAGCTGCACCTCTTTTTACGGTGTCTAAAATTACCATCGTGATAATAATTTAATATTTAGGCTATATATAAACAACGGACTCTGTATCTTAATAACTTACGGATGTTCTAAAGCTGGTTGTCAAACTGGCAACCTACCATCTAGGTTTTATCTTCCCCTCACCCTCCCTTCCCCTCTCTTCCAGTTCCCCCTCCCCCATCCTTATTTTTCCCTCCTCCTACCCCTATCCCTTCCCTCCCTTCCCCTCTCCATTCCCCCTACTCCTCTATCTTTTCACTTCTTTCCCCTTCCCCCTCCTACCCTATTTCCTCCCCCTTCCCCTACCGTCTGTCCTCCTACCGCCCGTAAACTGCTATTCAAAGTTTTAACGGGCCTATCCGTAGGTTGTTATTCAGATTTTTTCCAGGCAGCGCTGGGTTGGTACACACACATATATATATATATATATATATATATATATATATATATATATATATATATATATATATATATATATATATATATATATATATATATATATATATGTATGTATTATGCATGTATGTATAAATCAAATTACAATATGCAACGTTTTCTGAAACGGCTAAATCATTAACCCCGTTTCCCCAAATTATGATTGAATAACTTCAACAGCATCACAGGCTACACTTTTAGGAGTTATTAGTTAATCAACTGTTAACGACGAACCCGCGATATATAGGAGTGAGCACATAACGGCCAGTTTGCAAAACCAATTTTCATTTCATACCAAATACTGAGAACAATTTCAATTACAATTTCACTGTTATAGTTTATTCAGCCGAAATCCGTAAGCTCCACGTAGAAATATGATTGTTTAATAACTCAAACTACAATGACGCAGTGATATGAGGTTAGTGTTAATAGGAAAGTCAGTTATGATAACTCATTCCATATCTATATTTACAAAATGAAGACTTTTTAGACTTTTTACTTAACCTGTAGAAATTTCCTTTGCCAGTGAATAACATAAAGATTACTCCTTATAATAATAATAATAATAATAATAATAATAATAATAATAATAATAATAATAATAATAATAACCTAACTCCCATCGGGATCGAACTCAGGCTCTCAAATTACTGTCCCAGGTTCGATCCCGATGTGAGTTAGAATATAATTTCTATTAAACAAGTGACTGCGTCTTCATAATAATAATAATAATAATAATAATAATAATAATAATAATAATAATAATAATAATAATAATCGCAATGGGTCATCCACATTTTACGAAAAATCTGCAGCATTTTTTCCTCTTGTGTTGCAAACTAAGACTGACATATGTCATCGCATTTTGTTGAAACTCCTAAAAGATAAGTCTCCAACAGCCATCAAGATCTAATTGGATGTGCTTCTTGTTTCATGTTCCAACTTCCTGTCTGTTTCTATGTAATACGAAAGTCGTTTTGTTCAGGCATAATCGTATCACTGATTAGTTCAAAAGAAAGTGGTTCAAATGTTTTTGGATGTTACTTGACAGCTGAAATAAAATTAACGAAGGATTGAAACAGAATAGAGACCAGAAGAATATGTGCAGAGAGAGAGAGAGAGAGAGAGAGAGAGAGAGAGAGCTGTGGAGGATCACTATATTGTGATCGAAAATAATGAGTAAAAAAGCCACAATAATATAATTGATAAATTGTATTTTTTTAAGATACAAATATTTTTGGATCAACTATTATTGTGGTTTTTTACTCAAAAGATTCTGCAGTCGAAATATTAAGGTAACTAAAATATTTGTTTTTCTACATAAAATATCAGAGAGAGAGAGAGAGAAGAGAGAGAGAGACAATAATATAATTGATAAGTATTTGTTTTTTTTAAGATACAAATAGGTTTTTGTAAAACTCTAAATAAAGCATTTATAAATTATATCATATTATATATAGATCATGTTTATTGTTATACCTTTTCACCATAGTGTTAGAGTCAATAAATTTTATCTCCTGCACTGTTTAGGAACAAGTAAGGAATTGAAATATAGGCCAAAGGCCAAGCACTGGGAATGAGGTCATTAACTGAAAAAAATTTGTTTTTCTAACAGGACGAAAAAAAATATCATGAAACACTTTTAGAGGAGGGTGGAAAGTAAGCTGAAAGAGGGAATATGAATGAAGGTACAATAAAAGGAATGAAAAGGGTTGCAGCTAGGGGCCGAAGTGACGCTGCAAAAACCTAAAGTAATGCCTACAGTGCAACGTGTGAGGTGCACTGATGGCACTACCCCCTACTGAGGTGCACTGTTTAGGAACAAGTAATAAACGCTTAGTCAAAATAAAATGTTTGTCTGTGGAAAAATCTAAAACAAAAATTTCATTCCATTTGCATTCAATTTTCCCGAGAAGCGACATAATATTGGTTTATCATTGCAGCTGGAAATTCTTTTGAATTCTTTATAAGTCGCATTTAATTCGTGATCAATAATTACAGATAATACATACTGGTTTATTATTGCAGTGGAAAAATTTTTTTATATAAATCGCATGTAATTCGTAGCCAATAATTAATAAGCTGACCAGGTCGCACTTCGGGGTTGCAGTCGTAAGTCAGGCCACTTGGACTGTACAATTTTTTCGTTCACCTAAAATGACCTAAAATCATTCACATCACAAACACTGGCAGAATAAACTCGATTACTTTCATCAGCCGTATTCACAGCGATTATTCCCAGATCTGCTTTCGTGCATGCAAGTAAAACAAACAAACAAGCAAACAATAACAGGAAGAGCCAAACGCGATATAGCAAGCTTTAAATGCAAAATGTTCCCAGAAAACCGAGCAAAACATTCGGCACCTGCTGGTATCTTCTGTCACAGTCTGTCGAATTATATTTCCTTTGTCAAGGCTATGCTGTTAAGCCCTGAATTTTCCAATAATTTTCCAATACGAATTGAGCTTTGCGGAGAAGAGGGATATTCTGCATTCGTCCTTCTCACATTGCATGAGGGGAAACTGGCTCTGCGCAAAAATATAACTCTGTAATTGGGGAAAATGATTTGTGCAAATACTAGACGAACACTGACCCAACTCGTCCGCTTCCTTGTGTAGTCTTTGGCGTCTTCCTGACCTCCTCCTCCTGCTATCCCTCATATGACCCCTAAGGTCAACTGAAAGTTATTTATATTATTACACGTAACTCAAAAAACAAGTAAAAAATGCGCCGAAGTTTCTTCGGCGCAATCGAGTTTTCTTACAGCGTATAATTGACATCATTACGAACCTTTCGATGACCTGCAGTATGAAACTCTCAGCCACGATCGGGCAGCGCTCAGTTGTTCCCCAGATGCTGTTAAGTGAAGATGCGTCGGCGACGCCTCCGGAGTTGGACTCGCCCTGTGTTGCCGGCACCTTTAGCCGTGCCAAACACACGATTCATGGGTAACTTTAACCTTAAATAAAATTAAAAGTACGGAGGCTAGAGGGCTGCAACTTTGTATGTTTGATGACTGGAGGGTGGATGATCAACATACCAAGCCCTCTCGCCTCAGTAGTTTTTAAGATCTGAGGGCGGGCAGAAAAAGTGCGGACAGGCAGACAAAAAAAATCTCAACTGTTTTCTTTTTCAGAAAACTAAAAATGGCAGAGCAAAAGTGATATAAAAGATACAGTACAAAAATTATAAGATCTGATGAAAATTATTTATATGTAACTAAAGAAAATTAGAAGACCAAAAGTGATATATAAGAAACTGTAAAAAAAAAAGGTAATGATATATAAAATGAGCATGAATAATAGAGAACAGATTTGGACATGAAATAACAGCAAGCTTTCGAACGTTCTTTCCCTGCTCAAGCGTTCCCTCCTTATATGTAAAAACATACCAGTTTTCCATCCACCCTATGTTAGCGCAAACCAGACACGTTGAGGACATTAAGACGGAATGGAATATAAAATTTAGGCCAAAGGCCAAGCGCTGGGACCTATGATCAGGTCATCCAGCGCTGAGAGGGGAAAAGAGAGATTAAAGGTTTGAAAGGTGTAAAAGGAGGAAAACCTCACAGTTGCACTAAGAAACAATTGATAGGACAGGGTAGAAAGTAAGATGGAAGAGAACATGAACGGAGATAAAGTAAAAGGGAACGAAAGGGGTTGCAGCTAGGAACCTTAGGAACGGATGCTGAAAAGAACCTTATGAAGTAAAGCCTACAGTGCACCACGTGAATGTACTGACGGCACTAACCCCTCCCGCCCCTACGGGGAGGACATTACGATGTCTGGCATCTTTGCTTTGAAATATCAGGGAAAAAGTATCCGTTCTTATCGAAGTTTGGTTTTGAAATATAGAACCGAAGAAAAAAATTAAATACGTTACTTTGAGTAACTGTGCGGTTATCATCCAGGCTTTCAGTGGAATCCGTAATGTTATTGATTTTTGTTAATGTAAATGAGCACTGGAGTGGTAACATGGAACTTGTTACTGAATATTTGACTTCTTCATATACTGTGTATATTTCATTGGTTACTTACTGTTCTTTGTAAACCTTAGGATCTTTTGGAAAATCTTGGAATGTTTACTTTGGG
>NC_089777.1:4518014-4540514 GCF_040412425.1 Macrobrachium rosenbergii | reverse complement strand
CCATATTTTAACTCATGAAAAAAAGGTGAAGATAAGACGCTAATATAATGTCCGAAGATTATGAGAAGGCTCAAAGCGGGTGGACTCCACACCCCGTATCATTAATCCACGCCATTCATTCGTTATCATTTTCTAGCTGGCTTTGCCAGAGGTCCTTTATTTCCCACACCGTTGGACTGTGGAACAGTCTCCCTACTGAGGATGTTTTGCAATTAGAATTACAGAAGTTCAAGCGCAGACGCAACGCATAACTACCCTAATACTATTCTCCTTGCATTTAATGCATTTTTATCTATTTGCTAATTTATTACTTTATTTTCCCTTTTCATAATAATAATAATAATAATAATAATAATAATAATAATAATAATAATAATAATAATATTCCTCAATCCACACACATGGAAAGCAGCCTTTGACCGAAACCGACAATGGACGGAACTCACGCAACAGCAACAGCAACAGCAGCAGCAACAGCAGCTTACTCCACACAACCACCAGAATTAACTGGCTGTAATCATCAAGCAGTGCTTGCGACGGGGAAAGTAAAGTGTCACTTTGAAGACTTCATTTTTTAGTGAATATTTCTTCAGAGGAAAGTCGACCTTCAAGCACAAGTTAAGAGGTTTTAATTAAAGGCCTGGTAACCGATGTTTGGTTTTCGCGAGAGCCAACCCCAACTCCCCCTAACATGGGACAATGGTTTATTGCTGAATATGCATAGGTAACTGTATACAATACATGCATTTACGTACAAGTTAAAAACACAAATGTGAATATATATATATATATATATATATATATATATATATATATACATATATACACACATACACAAGACACATTATATATATATATATATATATATATATATATATATATATATATATATATATATATATATATATATATACAAGGTGTAACACGAGTTTATGCAAATATTTTGGAAAATGAGAGAAAAAGTCATTCTGAGTAGAAAATGTTCTATAAACACGTACATTTGATAAGGCTATGTTTGTCGGTGAGTGGAATATTAAAAATAACCGTTTTTATTAAATGGGCAAGTAAGCTGGCGCGTACGGGATTTCGGAGTGAGTAGGCTAGTCAGGGATGTGGGGGAGGGGGGGTGGGTTGATGAATCGCATTAAGCAACTCAATTGCTAGCCTTTTAATTAAGACTTTCTCTTGCAGGTTTTTGAAAAATGTAACATTACAGTCACTTCAACTTGTAAATCACCTGTGAACAGATTTCATGTAACTAATTTTAATGTTTAGCTTTAGGTATCAAGAAAGTAGTGTAAATGTTGCTTGGCAACACTTATTTGTGATCACTGAATTCTAGCGCAAACTGTCCTGGCCCCTCGTCATGGAACTGTTGAATCAGGAGTCAAGACTAGGCCTGCGCCTATGCTGAATTAGTGATAGTGACAGTAATCATGATGACAGGGGATTGTACGCAGGGAGGATACTGCACTCTGAACACTTTGACAGAAGAGAATGAAGACAGCGAATTTTCTAAAATGTTCCCATCCTTTTTAATCTGACAGCGACGAAAACGTTTTCGTAAGTGCGTTTTTTCTTTTGACCGTTGTATAATGAATACATTTGATGGAGAAGGAGAGATTTTTGATAATACGTTTTAAATCTTTGATCGGTGTTTAACGAATGGGCCTATCCTTGATGGAGGGAAGATTCCATTAGCCTTGCTTTTCCTTCCTTCACAGGAGTCCAGTGAACACCACTAACACAGAGAGGGAGCTTTCAATGATGCATGCAATGTTTCCCCTTTGTTCAGCATTTAAAGGATACATATGATCTGGAAGTATTTTATTCACATCGGCCTAATCGCCGGTTTCCTTTTTTGTAAGACAGCGGAGTTCATAACCGAGTAATCCAGAAATGGAACCGTTGCAAAACCCCTGTATAAAAATCTTATCTGTATATTCCACATCACTGGAACGGTAAGGCACTGTCTCCAGTTTCTTGCTCTCAAAATGAATCCGGAATTTGACACTTGTAACCCAGACACACTCACTTGGCGGAAAAGCGAGACTGTTCAGAGTAACAAGTGAGCTGATCAGCTCCATCCTCTCCTCCCCATATCCCTGACTACTCACCCCGACATCCCGTACACCAGCTTACTTGCCCGTCTAATGATAAAGGTTATTTTAAAAATTCACCTCACCGACAAGTGAAGCCTTAAAATGCGCATGTTTATAGAACATTTTCAACTCAGAATGACCTTTTCTTTCATTTCCCAAAATATTTGCATAAACTGTTTTACACTGTATGTATGTATATATATATGTATATATATATATATGTATATATATATACATATATATATATTATATAATAAATATACATATATATATATATATATATATATATTATATAATAAATATATATATATATATATATATATATATATATATATATATATATATATATATATATAATATGTATGTGTATATACATATATATATAAAATATATAATACATATACATGTATATATAAGGGTCATTAGATTTTTATTCTACTCTCGCTCTGTGTGTGCATATATATGTATATACATATATATATATATATATATATATATATATATATATATATATATATATATATATATATATATATATATATATAATTATATATATATATATATATATATATATATATATATATTATATCTAAATGTATATATAAGGGTCATTAGAGTTTTATTCTACTCTCTCGCTCTGTGTATGTGTGTGTATATACTCGTATATATATATATATATATATATATATATATATATATATATATATATATATATATATATATATATATATATATATATATATATATATATATATATATATATCACACATTACCACAGGTGAAAAATAAGAAACGGGGTGTAGGTCCTGACCGGTTTCGACTTTATTTCCAAGCCATTGACGAAGGACTGATACAGAGTGTGAGAAGTCACAAATATATATACTACAAGAACAGTACTGACGAACATACACAACCGTTAGAGGCTCCATATCCCCACTCAGGCCGGTGTCGAGGTAGGAGTGGCCTTTAAAACTCATTTGGCTAAAAATCACAATAGACTCTCTGGGGACATTGCTGATAAACAGACCATACCCCACCTCAGATCCACACCTGACAGGTGTCATGGAGGCGGAGTTTGGAAACTCATTAACATTACTACCCTCGTACTGTGTTTACAAATATGATAATCCTATTTTCATATATCTCTACTGCCTACCTTAAAGTTTAAACAATTTACAAATTTCTTTTGATATTAAAGGATCAAGTTTATACATCCCTTGACTGATATTCATATTATGGTTGTAACTTTCTTTTATGAAGCTAGATTCAATGATGTTCCTTTCCAGTGCATTATTAGAATATACAATCCTTTTTGCCCCTTCCCAGTTGATAGCATGATTGTTCTCACTAACATGTACAAATATACCACTGTTCCCTTGTGCATATCTCACACATTTCTTATGTTGTTCAATTCTTTTTTCCAGTGCTTTCCCGGTTTGGCCAATATAAAAGTTGTCACAAGAAAGGAATTTTATATACACACCCTTTAATATTGTCTGGGAGTTCTTGATAAGTACATTTTTCATTGTTGTATTGTTCTTAAATGCGACATTAACACCAAAATTCTTAAGAAGATGAGGATATCTTTCATACTATTATTATAAACAGAACAAGCAAATTTTTTGTGTTGTAAGGTTCTTTCTGGTTTTGATACATAGTCTTTTTTGCCGCTTCATATGCACTGTTTAATACACTATCAGGATATTTCAATTTTTTGCCTGCATTCCTAATCTTATCTATTTCATCATCAATATTAAACAACATAATCCCACGTAATGTAACATGGTTTAGGTATGTTGACGACATAATTTGTGTATGGCCAGGAACCAAGATGTAAAAACTTTTTGCTAAGTTAAATCAATTAGTACCATCAATTAAATTCACGATGGAAATGGAAGATGATGGGTGCTTACCGTTTCTGGATGTCCTCATACGAAGAAATAGTAGTGGGTTTAAATATAGTGTGTATAGAAAACCCACTAATATTTCTTCCTATGTGCATTTTTATTCTGGACAAAGCAATAAGGTTAAAAAGTCAGTGTTTTCATCTATGTTTTTAAGAGCATTACGGGTATGTAGCCCTGAAATAGATAAGATTAGGAATGCAGGCAAAAATTGAAATATCCTGATAGTGTATTAAACAGTGCATATGAAGCGGCAAAAAGACTATGTATAAAAACCAGAAAGAACCTTACAACACAAAAAAAAATTTGCTTGTTCTGCCTTATAATAATAGTATGAAAGTATATATATATATATATATATATATATATATATATATATATATATATAAATATATATATATAAATATATATATATATGTATATATACAGTGAGAGAGAGAGAGAGAGAGAGAGAGAGAGAGAGAGAGAGAGAGAGAGAGAGAGAGAGTAGAATAAAAAATCTAATGGCCTTTTAATTCACCACGCTGGCCACACTGAAAATGGCGTTAGTTTTGTTTATGTTCGCCCTGAAACGTAAAACAATAAAACAACACAGTTGTTAAACATGATTAAATATTCAGGCCGCCCCGCTGCTACTACGCTACAAAAGGATAACACAGTTTGCGTCCCATATTTTTGTGCCGTGAAAAACACACGGCTGTGGAAAACAAACACTAAAAGCTTCGTAAATTTCATAAACTGCGCACGCTGTGCATACTCTGGGTCCTTTGCTATACTTTTCGCTCTGACGAATGCCGACGAGGTCAACAGTAGAAGTGATGAGCTTTTATGCAAGTTGCAACGCATTTTTTTATTCTTATAGGTTTGCCCTTTTTGGAAACACATAACGTTCTGGAACAAAGAAACATATACATATAAATATATATATATATATATATATATATATATATATATATATATATATATATATATATATATATATATATATATATATATATATATATACTGTATAATGTATATATGTATGTATATACATAATTTATATATATATACACACACACACACATATATATATATATATATATATATATATATATATATATATATATATATATATATATATATATATATACTCGTATATATATAACACGGGGAACAATTTAAAAACAATTTTTTGTTGAGTTCGATTTCTGAGCTTATTTAGACTAAAATTGGCCTGCTGATTCCAAATCTGTTAAGTGTTTTTCTAGCACGTCAAGCTTTTTCTAAACAGCTTACCTACCAGATAAACAAAAATCCACTGGTTAGCTGTAGTAAAACTTGCCAGCTGATAACGATTTGACTCATCTAGAGCTATGTGGCAACTTGTTTGTGCAGTCACAATTGAGACAGTGCGGTGAGAGGTGTGTGCAGCTCCCAATAGGTCAGTACTGTCACTATCTGCAGACAGAAAGCTAGGATAGTAGGAATTAGGAGGATTTGTTATGGCTTTTCTGTTAACCTTGTAACAACATACCATTGTAATTTCTATTTCGTTTAATGCTTTTTTTTTGTTTTTAAGCTTGTAACTATTCCAGCCTAGTGTTTTATTTACATAGGTATATATTTCTTTTGTTTCAGATCATGTCTGCTCCTGCTACGTCTCATTGCAAATGCCTAAACAACCCTGACTCCTTCTGCTATATATGTGGTAGTTTCACCATTCCAAGTCAGAGGGCAAACATCAGCGTATTTGTCAAACAAGCATATTTCGCATATTTTAAAGTGAAACTCTGTGATCAAGAAAAGCCATTGGCCCCTCACAAAGTGTGCAAGCAGTGTGTCGAGAGTTTATGGATAAGGACCAAAGGAACACGTGAAAAGATGCCATTTGGTACCCCCATGGTTTGGCGAGAGCAAAGAGATCATTCCACAGACTGTTACTTTTGTTCAGTGAAAACATCAAGATTTAACAAGAAAAATAAAAGTAAAATAGAATATCCTAATATACCGTCAGCTATAAGACCAAAGTCTCATTCAGCTGAAATTCCAGTGCCAGTTTTCGAACAACTACCTCCTCAAGAAGATCTGAGTGCAATGATGCAGATTTTGACATTCACGAGGATCCAGTTCGTAGGGGATTTGATCAGCACGAGTTGAATGATTTAGCACGTGATTTGGGCCTATCAAAAAAAAACTTCAGAAATACTAGCATCAAGACTGAACGAGAAAAACCTACTTGAACAAGGGGTGAAGGTATCATACTTTCGAACCAGAGAAAGTACATTTCTGCAGTACTTTCGAAGTGACAGCGGTTTTTGTGTTTTGCCATAACATTCCTGGTTTACTGAAGGAATTAGGGCTTTCAAACTACAATCCAAATGAATGGCGAATGTTTGTTGGTAGCTCAAAGTGGAGCTTGAAGTGTGTCCTTCTACACAATGGCAATTTGTTTGGCGCAGTCCCTATTGGGCATTCGGTCTGTCTTCGTGAAGAATATGGAGATGTAAAGAGAGTTATTGAGTTATTGCAATATGACAAACACAATTGGATCATCTGTGTTGACCTTAAGATGGTGTCCTTCCTTCTTGGTCAGCAACGTGGATACACAAAGTATCCCTGCTTTCTCTGTATGTGGGACAGCACAGCTCGAGAGAAGCATTGGGTTGAGAAGAATTGGCCTCCGAGATCTGATCTTAAACCTGGAGATCCTAACACTGTACATGAGCCACTTGTTGACAGGAAGAAAATATTATTCCCACCTCTGCACATAAAACTAGGTCTCACGAAACAATTTGTAAAAGCATTGTCAACTCATGGCGACTGTTTGAAGTACATCATCTTGACATTTCATGGACTGTCAATTGAAAAAATCAAGGCCGGTGTGTTTGATGGTCCACAAATTCGACAGCTCATCAAAGATGAACAGTTCACCGGTACTATGTCAGACCTTGAAAAGAATGCTTGGCTATCATTCAAAGATGTCGTCAAGAACTTTCTTGGAAATACACGTGCAAGTAATTACGCAGAAATTGTTCAGAAACTATCAGAGAGCTACAGAGCGCTTGGTTGCAACATGAGTATTAAATTACATTTTTTGCATTGCCATCTTGCCAACTTTCCGGAAAATCTTGGTGCTGCTAGCGACGAGCAAGGTGAACGATTTCACCAAGATTTGAAGGTTATGGAAGAACGTTACCAGGGTAGATGGGATGTCCATAAGATGGCTGACTATTGTTGGAGCATCAAACTCGATTGTCCTCAAGTTGAACACTCCAGAAAAAGCAACAAGCGTAAATTTTTACCTTAACCTGCACACAATTATAGCCTTATCCTTTGTAAAAACATAATAATGTTAAATAAACATTCTATTCATGCCTATTTCTTTCATTTTTCATTGTATGTTAATATTTGCAACTTTTTATAAAACAAAAACTGTTATGTACAGTATTTTTCATATTTTTAAGAAAACAAAAATCCTATAGTTCAAAAACTTGAAGTGATAGAGAAAAACTGAGATCAGTTTTGGATTCAGCACCCAAAAATTACATAATAACAATTGTCAGACCTAACTCAACAAAAATTATGTTCCCTGTGTAATGTATATATGTATGTATATACATAATGTATACATATATATAATATATATATAATGTATATATATATATATATATATATATATATATATATATATATATATATATATATATATATATATATATATATATATATATGCAGAGATTTGTGTCTTATATGTCACTTATTACCACCGGTGGAATGAAACAGTGTGTAAATCCTAACCGGTATCGTCTTTATTTCAGAGCCACCTTCTGTTTTGTTTTTTCTGCAACAAAGAAACAAAGAAAAATTCTGACGAATGCAGAGAGGGTTAACAATAGAAATGACCAGCTTTTATTCAGGTTGAAACACATTTTTGGGTGTTTATGACTTTATCATTTTTTATTTTTGTTTACGCAACTCTCTTCAACACAGTAACACACACACACACACACACACACACACATATATATATATATATATATATATATATATATATATATATATGCATGTATGTATGTGTATATATATACATATATACAATATATATATATATATAATATATATACATATATATATGTATGTATGCGGATACATGATAATGTGGACTGTTTGTCCAAGAAAGCTTGTAACTTTTTCTAAATAAATACTCCATTAGATACCATCCAGTTTGAATGAGGTCCTTTTAGTAATTCTACTAATGCACAGAACAATTGTGTATGTGATCACGTTAAAATATATATATATATATATATATATATATATATATATATATATATATATATATATATATATATATATATATATATATATACACAAACATATATATATTAATTTTATCACACACATAAGTGTTCTGTGCATTAGTAGAACTACTAACAGGACTTCATTCAAACTGGATGGTATCTAATGGAGTATTTATTCAGAAAAAGTTACAAGCTTCCTTGGACAAACTGTCCTTATTAACAAGTATCTGTACAATGACCAGACACGTAGTCCATCTGCATTTATGTCTGTGTGCTGGGTATTTTAATCCTATGATTGTCTTACTCCTTCTGCGTGACATTGGCTTTTCTCTGCCCACGTCTTCATCCAGGTGTTCGTTTCCCCTGCGTCCTCTTGCGTTTTTCCTTCGTTTCCTTGCTACTGTGGAGTGTACGATTTTTCTTGATACGCTGTCTTCAAAGCCGTTTCCAGTGTTCCCTGCCATCGTGTTGGTAGCGCACGTTATGAAGGCGTTTTCTATAACCAGTCTGGCCGTTTTGTTGGTGTTCCTGTACAGAAAACTCATGCTTCCCCAGTCTATTTTATGGTCATTTTCCATAAAGTGTTTGGCAACTGCCGACGTCTGATTATAATGCCTTATGTTCTGCAAGTGTTGTTTGCTTCACTCTTCACAGGATTTGCCAGTTTCTGAATAAATACTTCATTAGATACCATCCAGTTTGGATTAGGTCCTGTTAGTAAAATATATATATATATATATATATATATATATATATATATATATATATATATATATATATATATATATGTTATATATATATATATATATATATATATATATATATATATATATATATATATATATATATATCTATTTATGATTATAATCACACAGACTTGTGACTTATATGGCACACTTTATCACTGATGAAATGAAACACTGGATGAAAATATGACCGGTTTCGTCTTTATTTGAAAGCCATCTTCAGTATTTCATTTTTTCTGCAACAAAGACACAAGTACAAATTCAGATAAATGCAGAGCATGTAAATAGTAGAAATGATAAGATTTTCTTCAGGTTAAAACAGATTTTTAGAATTTTATAGCTCTAACTCATTTGGAAAAATGAGGCAGCATGGAAACGAATAAAAATTATTCAAACATGAAAGTTACATTCCAGCAAAGTGAAAAAAACATGCATATTCGCATGTCGCCTTGTTTTATTAATTACGAACTATGTTTCTGGCAATTCTGTTTCTGTTCTGTAAAACTTTCTTCTATCAGTATTTCATGAGTTACAACAACGAAATTCATTAACGCCACAGCAAAGCCTGTATTCTCTCTCTCTCTCTCTCTCTCTCTCTCTCTCACACTTCACGGAAGTTCATTTCCGCGTTTCTGCAAGATTACAGTACAGCCTAATATTGTATTTTCTTTCTTTCTCTCTCTCTCTCTCTCTCTCTCTCTCTCTCTCTCTCTCTCTCTCTCTCTCTCTCTCTCATACACACACACACACAAACACACTTCATAGTTGTGTTTCTGTAGCATGTTAGGACAGCCTAACATTGTATTGACTTCTCTCTCTCTCTCTCTCTCTCTCTCTCTCTCTCTCTCTCTCTCTCTCTCTCTCCACAATGTTCATTTAAGCGCGTCTGCAGGAAGAACACAAAAAGTCTTCCCGTTAACAACTTCGACTGAAGCACGACTTGAAGAAACAAACAAACGTTTATGTTGCGGAAACGTTTCCTAACCAAAATTAAATGAAAACTTTGGGACTTGATATCCTCTGTTTGGGGTTGGGGGTGGGTGGGGGTCAGAAAAGGGACGTACCCAAAATTCCTTGTTGCAACAGAGTTGATCTTGCATGGGTAGGTTAATTCATCTGGAAATATATAGGAAAACAGAATATTCCACATTGGGAACTGATTTTCAAAATGGAAGGCACGAAACCAGTTAAGCTCTGAATGATTTCTACAAACTGTCCGGTGGCCTCTGAAACGTCATGACGCCAGAGAACCTTGCACCAACCAGTCGATCAATCAATCAGCAAAGAAGAGAAAAACGTGGTTGATTGAGTTACAGGATAGAATATGAATTTAAAGTCAAAGGCCAAGCGCTGGGACCTATGAGGTCATTCAACGCTGGGAGGGAAATTGAGAGTAAAAAGGTTTGAAAGGTGTAACAGGAGGAAAACCTCGAACCTGCACCATAAAACAACTGTTAGAGAGGGTGGAAAGTGCGATGGGAGTAAGAGAATATGAATGGAGGTACAGTAAAAGGAATGAAAGATGTTGTAGCTAGGGGAATGGAGTGAACCACGTGAGGTGCACTAGTGGCGATACCTTAAGGGGTTTGATTGAGTTTATGAAAAGGAATGTCAAAACCGGGGCCCTTTTGGATGTTCCAGTGAAAAGAGGGAGATGGAGTGGTTGGACAGCAAGCTGGAAGAAAGGAAGTGGGAAAGGTTAAAAGCCTGGCAGCAACTAGGGACCGCAGGGACGCGGCAAACACCCTGTAGCAATGCCTACAGTGTACCGCGTGAGGTGCACTGACGGCACTAGACGAAAATGTGCCTCGCTGTCGAACTTCCCAGTTCCAGAGGTCCTTAATTCCTCACACCACTGGACTGTGGAACAGCCTCCCTGAGGATGTCGTGCAAATGGAACTTCGGAAGTTCAAAGGAAGATGCAATGCATTACTGCCCTAATGCAATTCTCCTTGTATTTTAATATTTTACTTACATTACTTATTTATTTATTTATTTGTTAATTTACCCGTTTTTCTAGTAAATTATCTCCTCTTTCTGTATTTCCCATTACCTTCTGTTACTTCTTTTCTAGTGAACACCACAATATTCTTTGGAAGCTTGAATTTAAAGTCAGTGGCACCTGTGGTGAGCTTGTTCCGTTGAAAAAGGTTCAGCTTCTGAATAATAATAATAATAATAATAATAATAATAATAATAATAATAATAATAATAATAATAATAATAGAAAAACCTAAAACCAATTAATTAAGTCAAAAACAAAACCCCAGATCACTTACAAGAACCCCAGTTCAGCATCGCCCTCTTTTGATCAAAATCATCAGTGTGTTTGACACTGCCTTTTGTTTTTCATTATCTCCTTAATTCTATAAAGGAGGAACCACTTTAATGTACTTATAAAGAGGTATGCGGGAAGACGATGATGGGTAACGCTGGCGATAAAAGTGAAGAGTACAAAGCGATGTGAAAGCTAGGAAAGGTAGATAGAGAAGGAGACCTGTAATCGAAATGAAGAAGAAGAAGAAGAAAAAGAAGATGAAGAAGAAAAAGAACACGGGTGAAGACGATGATGGGTAATAGTTACGATAAAAGAGAATGGGGCAAAGCGAGGTGAAAGCTAGCAAAGGCAGATAAAAAAAGGAGACATATAATCGAAATTAAGACGAAGAGGAAGAAGAAGAAGACGACGAAGGAAAAGAAGAAGAAAAGGAGCAGGAAACGATAACGGTAATGGTAGCGATATAAGAGGAGACAAAGCTGAGTGAAAGCTGGGAAAAGTAGAGAGAAAATGAGACCTATAATCGAATGAAGAAGAGGAGGAGGAGGAGGAGGAGGAGGAGGAGGAGGAGGAGGAGGAGGAGGAGGAGGAGGAGGAGGAGGAGGAGACCCTAATAACTCAATAAAAGGGACACTTAGAAAAAAAAGCACAAGTGACGAAGAAGAAGCAGCAGAGGAAGAAGACGAGGAGGGGGAGGAGGAGGAGGAGGACTGGGAGATTAGGACCCTACTAAGAAAAAACACTAAGAAAAACAAGCAAAAATGAAGAAGAAGAAGAAGCAGACGAGGAGGAGGAGGAGGAGGAGGAGGACTGGGAGAATACGACCCTACTAAATAAAAAAAGACAGAAAAACTAATAGAAAATAAACAAAAATAAAGACTAAAAAGAGAAGACACGGCCTCAAACAACGTCATATCTTCGAAGAAACCCTCCTTCCCCTTCCCCTTCCCCCTCCCCTCAACCAGCCCCTAAGGGTAAATTTCATTACATTACCTATCTAGACAAAGGTTCCCTTGGTGCGAGGTCACGTGACCCACCCACGACGCTCACGCTTTCTTTACGGGTGAAAAGAAGTTTAGTTTCAGTCGATACTCGGTCGATGTAGTTTACTTGAGTTGTAGTTATTTGTAGTTTGAATAAAATATAGAATTTAGGCCAGGGGCCAAGTGCTGGGACATATGAGGTCATCCAGCGCTGAAACAGAAATTGACAGTAAAAAGGTCTGAAAGGTGTAAACGGGGCGAAAACCTCTCAGCCCCACTATGAATCAGTTGTTAAGAGAGGATGGAAAGTAAGATGGAAGAAAGAGAATATGAACTGAGGACAAGTAAAAGGAATGAAAGGGGTTCTAACTAGGGACTGAAGGGACGCTGCAAAAAACCTCAAGTAATGCCTACAGTGCACCTTATGCTCAGCTAGCACTCTGCTGGCCGCGAGTTCGCATCTCCGACCGGCCAATGAAGAATCAGAGGAATTTATTTCTGGTGATAGAAATTCATTTCTCGGTATAATGTGGTTCGGATTCCACAATAAGCTGTAGGTCCCATTGCTAGGTAACTAACTGGTTCTTAGCCACGTAAAATAAGTCTAATCCTTCTGGCCAGCCCTCTCTAGGAGAGCTGTTAATCAGCTCAGTGGTCTGGTTAAACTAAGGTAGACTTAACTTAAGTGCACCGTATGAGGCACACTGACGGCATTATCAAGAAATTTAAACGAAGAATAACTAAAGAAAATTTAAAGGAAAAGAAACTTACGTTAAAAACAAAGATTCCAGAAAAAACGACTAAATTTCTACAGAATAATACCTGAAGGTTTTTACAACAAGTGAGGACTTAATTTGCAACAACTGAAGCTCAAAGGTGGATTAACAAGCTCATTGGGTTTTATATCTGATTTCCAACAAGATCAATATTAGAGAAGATTCTAAATTAGTGAAGATTCTCTTGACATCAACAAGAGGAAGTAAGAGGCATTTTACATTTTCGATGGGGGAAAGCTATATATTAGCCTAGCTGGAAGCTAACTTAACCTAACAGATTGGTTTTTATGTATGTATGTATGATTATATATATATATATATATATATATATATATATATATATATATATATATATATATATATATATATATACATATAAATATTCGGAATATATATACAGAGGTATATATATATATATATATATATATATATATATATATATATATATATGTATATATATATATATATATATATATATATATATATATATATATATATATATATATATATATATAACTGAATCACGGAAATGTGGAACGTGATGAATATATAGATAAAGGCAATGCCACGAAGGAAAGAGAAATGACGGAGAGGTGCAGAGACCTTTCGACTTATTGAGTCTGCTAAGTAAAGGACAATAAGTCGAAAGGCCTAGCACCATTCAGCCGTTCCCTGTCCTCGTGGCACTGCCTATATATAAATATATATATATATATATATATATATATATATATATATATATATATATATATATATATATATATATATATATATATATATATATATATATATAGTATATAACTTTCCCGGCTGCTCAGCATATCTTTAGGAATGAGGCTGCTGGACCTACGCCCTTAAACCTGACACCAGTAAATGCTCGTATCCATTTCCGTGTCTATCAAAGAGTATAGCAATATATTCATAAGACCCTCTCTCTCTCTCTCTCTCTCTCTCTCTCTCTCTCTCTCTCTCTCTCTCTCTCTTTAAAAAGTGCCCTCCGAAGTGGATACTTTACGAGAGATACTATCGATAAGATATCTTCTAGTATTGACAGACAGAACAAAATACCTGACCGTAACTCCAAATGTGGGAAAACTTTTTACGCAAAAGTTAGTATATAATCGATAATTCATTCCCCCAAAACAACACGCACTGTCGTACTCGCTCACACAACAATAAAAACACGCAAACACAACACGAAAAATACACCACGAGAAGAAAAACAAAAATAAAATAATGCAAGAATAACACCGATATCTTAGTTCTGGTTCCAGTAAGGTTCGTTCGACTGACACGGCGCAGGACAGAGTACCAGGTAACACCAGGTTAATCAGACAAAAATAGATTGAAAGCCACACGAATTTCACCTTTCGGATCAATATTGCAAAGGAGGGCGGAACCTGGCTGTGTTGTGTCCTCTGGGGTAAATGCAAAGGAGCGATCCTGCAGGAGAAATGACTGATGACGTCCGGAGAGGCGAAGGATTTCTTGATGAAATTGATATACGTGCGTATAGTATGAGACAGAGTGAAATACACAACATACTTAGGCGCGCACATACACACACACATACAAACACTATACAAATCATATATATATATATATATATATATATATATATATATATATATATATATATATATATATATATATATATATATATATATATATATATATATATATATATATATATATATAATGATAATCACAGATTCGAAACATATATCACACTTTGCCACCGATGGAATGAAACACTGGGTGTAAATACTGACCAGTTTCATCTTTATTTGAAAGCCATTTTCAGTGTTTCATTTTTTCTGCAAGTGGCTCACATATATAACTGATACTGGTCAGGATCTACACCCAGCATTTCATTTACCTTGTGCTAAAGAGTGAGCCATATATATATATATATATATATATATATATATATATATATATATATATATATATATATATATATATATATATATATATATATATATATATATATATATATATATATATATATATATATATATATATATATATATATATATATATATATATATATATATATATATATATATATATATATATATATATATATATATATATATATATATATATATATATATATATATATATATATATATATATATATATATAGAGAGAGAGAGAGAGAGAGAGAGAGGAATTCAATAAGCACCATCCCGTATCAAACCGAATCTGGGCTTGGCAATCTCGTGCGTTATCTACACTTCCTCCTCCTCAAGAAAGTTGAGAAATTCTTTGAAGCAGAATTTCCATTCCAAAGAAACTTCGTCTGGATTCATTGGAACACAAACTTGGACAAGATGCTTCGATGATCGGATCGAGAAGAAGAGTCTAAGGTCACTTTACGAAAATGAAAGAGCGGATTATATAAATACGCACACACAAACACACATACAACATGTAATATATATATATATATATATATATATATATATATATATATATACTGTATATATATATATATATACATACATATATATAATATATTATATATATACTATACTTAGTGTATGTATATATATTCATATATACATATATATATATATATATATATATATATATATATATATATATATATATATATATATATATATATATATATATATATGTATATATATATATATATATATATATATATATATATATATATATATATATATATATATATATATATATATATTGATACAAACATTCCTAAATTGGAATGGTCTTCATAAGCTCTCTGCATATAAAATACTATTTAATAATATACCAAAAATAAGAAATCCAAGTAGGACCACACAGGTCGAAAAACAGATACTCCAAGCCCATTAGCGATTCGCTACAGTACCACTAAAGCTTAGTTTTTTCCACCTCTCTCCAACTTTAATGACCCTCCATTGTATTGCCAACTACCAAACCTTTTGTGTTGCCATTCGCTTCCTTTCCAGGCACAGAACCTAAAAACAAATGACATTGGTCGTTACCGGCAGAATAACAGCGTTCGCCCACAAATGACCCAAGCTTGCCAGCTGAAAAAGCGTGGGAAGCGAAGGCATGTAAGGAAGGGCAGGACAGAAGCCCAGGCAGCTCGTGACATGCCAGCTAACTAATCAGACTGCTTGTTGGTTGGCACTCCTTCCGCACAGTCACCTTTGTTGTGCTAAACGGATCCGATCCGGCACAAGTCACATTATTTAAAGACAAGTCTGGCTTAATCTCAAGACATCTCGTTCAAGGACTAAGGTAAAGTGTGGATTTGGAAGTCGTTTAGCACATTAATCTTTTACTTTATTTCAATTGTTCTCTAATATTCATTCTCTTGGAATTTCCTTAAGAGCCTAAGTGAAGTGGTTTAATCTTTTCTTGTGTAGCATAAAAACAAGTGTTTCTCTAGTTTGAATGCCACTTTTTATTTGAATGAATCTCCCTCAGCCTTCAGTGTTCCCAAAGTGAACGCTGTGAATGTTCTATTTGCTGCAGCAATCAGAGTCATAACGGTTTTGCATTGCAGAATAGGTGATCGTACTGATGTGTACTTAACTGCTTCCACGGTGCCTCTTCCCCTCAACTACCAACTGTGAGAAGAGTCCTTCAAGATTGAAATCTGAAGATTAATCCATTTACTGTATATAAGCTGCAAGATCCTGTTTAATTTTCATCCAATCTTAGAGGTTTTCTCAGAACATACCTGATTTGCTAGTGGCACCATTTTGCATGGTGATTTAACGTAATGATGGTGCCACGGAACTGGTGTGTATATTTCTTCTGATTTGCTTAACAATAACTTATTAAGTGAAACACTGATTCTCCCTTAGGATCCAGTTAAATTAACTTTAAATTGACTTCTATTAATCTGGTTACAAGTGTGGCCCCCCCCCTTGTTAGATGCAGAATTATCTCGGGTAAGAGTGGCGACCTTGCCAGGATCTTGCAATCAGATGTTGCAGAGGTTGCAACACCTTCCAGAGACTAGCAACCAGCATTTGCTGTGCTAAGCTGGAAATTGCAAGTGAAGTGAATCTGTAAAATAAATCTATGGAAATTATTTTGGCACACTGTGGACAGCAGCTCACGGCATAAGTGTTCTCACTGAATTTATATTGCATTGTAGAATTTGTCTAAGATGATCGTAACATATTCGGTTGTGTCGGAACACTGCTCCTCACCTTAGTTCATTCATCCAAGAAGGAGAGAGAGAGAGAACGTTGTCATTATTGCATGCTATTACGAGACCACAAGTCTCTACTGATTAGGATTTAGCTAGGAAGTGCAGTGATAACAGTGATAAGTGTTAACATTTGGGGAAAGTGTGCATATTCCCTTCGAAAACTTATGACAACCACATAGATAGATAGGCATATCTGGCAGCTGCGCTGTGTTGGCAGTCTGCTCTAGACTTTGCTAATCTCTCTCAGTAACCAAGTTCTTGTTAAAGAGCTTATTTTCTTCTATGAACTCTTAGCTCATTCATCTTAGTTTTCATCCTCTATCTTTTACGTAAAGTTGTCATATTCATTCTAGCTTTAAAATAACTGTGAAATCATCCATATGTTAATGTAATTAGCAAAAACCGTACTTGCATTCCATTGGCGACAACTCGGTGAAGGTCGTCTGAGTTTCACCTGATTCAAAGTTGTGTCTGACGGCCAGACTGTATGTTGGTTGGTCGATCGCACCACCTCTTGCTCATGCCCACCGGCTGGGTAGCACTTTTGACAGCTAGGTTTCATGTTCAATCTGTCAGTCAGAGCTGTCATTTGGTAAAATTTTGACAGATGTCAACCACCACCTTAACGTCAACCACGGTAACATAAACTTTCTCTGTCGCATGTCACACTCCCAAAATCATTCAAAGCCTTAAGTAAACGAAAGACCTTATATTATTATTTCTTATATCATTAACTATAAAGCCTATATCTGGGGAAGCAGTCTTATCCCTAACCCCCAGTTACGGTTATATTTTACTATTACATATATACGCTTTTATTGACTGTGTTTCCCACAGCCCGCTTCTCGATTTAGTGAATATCGAGAGCTACAGTCAACTCAATTCTTTGGAATGAGCCCACATGTTTGCATGCCACATAACCGGAACAAACCTTACGGTTCATAATCTGTTGACTACCATCTTGCGCTTATCGCGCTGATTTTTATTTTAATTTTATTCCACATTATTGTGCGTTGATTTTACTTTACTCTTATTCTACATCAATGTGTGTTGATTATAATTTTACTTTTATTCCACACTATTGTGTGTTGATTACATTTTTAGCTTTACTCCACATTATTGTGTGTTCCACACCATCCACTTGCGTGCTTTGCACTGTTGGTGTTGTGATTTTACCCTAACTTGATCCTTACCTCTGTTCCGAGTTGCCTCTGTAACCATGAACGAGCTAACCAAATTTTGTGTCTATACCGCCACATATGTGCCACCGTCCAATATGTGTGAGAAATTTATTACAGTAAGCAATCAGCCTATGCACGTTTGGTTTGAATTCACCAAATCAGTGAACAACTCGCACAGTTTGTGCCTTGCAAACCTAATAATTGACATGTGCTCTTGAATTATTAACTTTTATTCCATATTGTTGTAGGATCCAACCTTTTCACTGCACTGTCAAAGTGTGACAGTTATTAACCAGCCCTCTGCACTGACATCAGTACCAGCCCGTGCGCACATTATCCCTTGTTCTTTGTGAACAACCCTACATCCTTCGGGACACACCAAACCTGTTCTTTATGAACAAGCCTATGTCCTTCGGGACACCAAACATGTTCTTCATGAACAAGCCTACGTCCTTCGGGACACACCAAACCCATTCTTTGTGAACAAACTAACGTCCTCCGGGACACGCACCAAATCCTGTTCTTTATGAACACACCCACTTGCCTTAAGGTGCCACAGACCATTCTCTGAGCATTCCTCTACACTCGATGATGACTAATTGTTGTGTGTATATAAATTACCATTCCCACTGTGAGTGCCACCTCGCTGGCCCTCCAGATCTACGGCACCCAAGTGCCATCACCACAACTATTACCATTGAAACATTTTTCCACCTGCATTCGAGGTACTCACCCGAATCACTGCTCATATCATCTGGCCTCATGCCACATCAGTTCTACGGAACGACAACCCTACTTAGTACCAGTGCCACCTGGTGGCCTAGACCACTATTACCTCCATTCAGTGCTATTGCGGTACAATCTAGTTCTTACCAGTATACAAATCCCACAGCACCATGTCTACGTATGCCAAAGACCACTGAACCTTCCTAGAGATTGGGCAGGCTAGGAGTCTCAGGGGAGAAGTGCTGGACAACTGGGTCAATGCCCAGATTAGCAATAGCTCGACAGGAGAGAGAAGAGGAGAAAAAGGAGAGAGAAGCAAAGGAGAAGAAGGAGAAAAAGGAGAGGAAAAAGAGAAGCAATGCCAATTTGAGCTAGCCTTGGCTCAGGAGAAAAGAGCTCTTGCTGAAGCAGAAAAAAAGCAATAGAAGAGCAGCGCAACCGTGAGTTAGCCCTTGAGAGGACTCGCCATGAGAATGCCATGGCATTCGCCCAACACAGAGATGAGCACCCTGTCCCGGCTACTCCCCAGCCCATGCTAACCAGCATGAGCATGCTCATTCAGAAGTGGTCGAAAAACAAACCTGATGCATGGCTTGATTATATAGAGAAGGTCTTCACAAATTTCACACCCACTGCAACCGAAATATCCTTAGTCCTGAACAAGCATATGGGTGGCAAAGGTTTAGTCATGCTTTGTGCCTTGACAGCCTCAGAGCAAGGGGACCTTGTACTTGTCAGAAGGGCTGTCAACAAGACATATGAGATCACACCTGAATGGTGGAGACACCGTTGGCGCGGCTTACCAAAGGAAGTAGGTCACTCCTGGATGGATTGGATCTATCATAAGAATCAGAACTTTAACAGTTGGTTGGAATCCCTCAGCATAAAGACGCTTGAGGATCTTTCCGAGCGCACGCAACTGGAAGACCTCTTATACTATGCTTCAAGTGCACTAGCCATATACATATACAAGAAGCGCAATACAACCGCTGCTGAATGTTGTTGGTTAGGCGATAATTGGGGAAACCATCATACCCATATAAGCTCCCTAGGCAAGAAAATCACACCTCCCAGTCATGCCTCATCACCAGCCCAGCCTAAGACTGGGCTCCCATCTAAACCTCCTGATTGCACTCATTGCTAAAAGAAAGGGCACTTGGAATCCCAGTGTTGCTTTAAGGGAGGAGCTGCTGCAACACCATCTCCTGATCAATCCAAGCAAACTCCACAACCTTCACAAGCTCCTAGTAAAGATTTTAATAAGATCTTTTGCACTGCATGTAAGATATATGGGCACTCCTTCCTCTGGAAGCATTGCCCTAGAAACACACCTACTCCCTGCCGTTGCTCTGGCGGTCATCAATTCATCCCTTGGCCCTCTGGTTGCAGGTCCCATATTTGTGGCACCCCCTCAAGGTCACTACCACACATGCCAGGTCCAGGCATTCGAGGACACTGGAGTGCAAATCTCCCTTATACGGGAAGACAAGGTCCCCTATGGGGCCAAGATTGAAAACCACAAGCTCATCACTCTAGAGAGCATTAACCATGTGAAGCTAATTCTACCAAGAGTTCATCTGAGGGTCACTAGGCCACACAGAACTCGGATCTGCACCCTTGCAGTTGCCAAACACATTCCTGAAAGCTATGACCTCCTTCTGGGACTGGACTCCCTGTCTTCACTGAACACAAGACAATTTAGAGGTCCTGACCTCTCACAATCTCCAATAGGCACAGTAAGTCTACACATACTTGCCTCAGAAGCACTGCCAGTGCCACCTGAGCGCCCTGAGCAGTGCCAGGCTTCGCCTGTCTCGGTAGTGGAGCCCTTACCAAATCCAATTCCTGTGCCTGGCCCAGCCTTAGTGCCAGTGCCAAAGCACACACTGTATCTCCCTCCAGGAGCCAAAACTTGCCTCAAATTCCCTGCCAGCGCCACTTGAGTGCTCCTGAGCAATGCCACGCTCTATCCATCCCGGATGTTGAGCCAACTTCAATGTAAGTCCTGAGCCTGGCCCTGTCATAGTGACAGTGCCAGAGCAAACTCCAGCTTTAATTCCTGTGCCTAGCCCAGCCTTAGTGCCAGATCTAGAGCAACAAATAAATCTCCCTTCAGGAGATCCTAGTCTGGCCCCCATCTTTTCACCCAGCCTGGCCTGCTACCGGAGCCGGTAAGAGAGCCAACCTGATAAGGCCCCTGATAAGGCCTTGCAACCCATGTCTGAGTTGGTCATTGTAACCTGTGAGTCTATCACACCCACGAAGACTTCTTCCTCTCTTTCCCAGTCCTTGGGAGTTAATGTCCTGATGGAAAATTCATCCACAACTCAGCTTGTCGCAGAAGTCATGGAACTACACCTGCAGATGGTAGAAATTGTTGGCACTGTTCATGCTTTAACTATCCCAGCAGCAGGAGTAAATGGCATGCCAGCCCCTCCCTCGGATTCGAGTTCACCAACTCCTGCGAAATCGACCCGTCAGCCTAAAAGAGGGCCGAAGAAAAAAAGTCAAAGGCGTAGAACCTCCAGGTAGCCTAAGAGAGCCACCGAGTTCTCCTGGCACTCGTGCCAATCTGGCACAGTGCCCCACTTTATGAGTACTTGGTACCTAATCCAGAGTAGGATGCGAAGGCACTCCCTCTTTCTCTCATGCTTTGTCATTTGTAACTTTTCCCCTTGTAATTTTGAAACTATGTAATGTTTTGTCCCTGTAGCTAAAATTAATTCCTAATTAATACCAAATTAACACTCCTGTAACTTATTCCCTAACCTTAGGTTAGATTCCTTGCTTTACACACGTGCAATTGCACGTTGAAATCAGCCAGATCAACTGGCCACTTGTTTGGTGACTACTGACGGGTGATCAGTAAACAGGTCAACGTGTTCATATATCAGGTGACATAGTTAGTATTAAATAAATTAAACGTAGGCAGGGACAATTCAAAATGTATAGCTAGGAATCAGTCTGCATATAATTATGTAAATGATTAAAAAACTGTATGTAGTATAATTTCTGCAAAGTTCATGTTGATGCATTGCAAAACAGCATAGTTCAAACCTAAGAATCATTCCACTTAAGAAACTAAATGTACATTACTTATATCACTTAAAGAAAACAGTTTCTGTAAAGTAAATTTCTCATGCGAAGTGAAGGCAAATAAGGAAGGGCAAGCCAGAAGGCCAGGCAGTTCGTGACATGCCAGCTAACTAACCAGACTGCTTGTCGGTTGGCGCTCCGCCAACCCTTCCTCTTCTTCCCACAGTCACCTTTGTTGTGCTAAACGGATCCGATCCTGCCATAAGTCCCATTATTCAAAGAAAAGTCTGGCTTAAATC
>NC_089777.1:4488014-4515514 GCF_040412425.1 Macrobrachium rosenbergii | reverse complement strand
AACCGCATGAGGTGCACTGACGTCACTACCCCCTCCCCCTACGGGTAAAACCAGGTGCACCTTGGTTATATCACTTTCCCTTCACCAGAGAATCGAATCCTCATCCTTTTGTAGGCTAAGAGGCGAGTCTAGTAGGTATTAGAGAAGTCAATGGCATTAATTATGCTTCTTCTTATTCTTCTTCCTCTTCTTACAAATCTTCCTATAAATGTTCAGTTGAAAATCCTTATGAACAGCCTGCAGAGAGAGAGAGAGAGAGAGAGAGAGAGAGAGAGAGAGAGAGGCTAAAGGCTTAACGTCACTCAGACTATCTCTATGGAAGGGAGAATTTAAGGATAACGGTGATTGACTAAATGATATACGTAGACTCTGAGAGAGAGAGAGAGAGAGAGAGAGAGAGAGAGAGAGAGAGAGAGAGAGAGAGAGAGAGAGAGAGAAGAGAGAGAGGCTAAAAGCTTTATGTTAAAAAGACGATCTCTATGGAAGGGAGATTTTTAGGATAGACTGATTAACTTACTGATTGATTGATATCCGAAGACTCAGAGAGAGAGAGAGAGAGAGAGAGAGAGAGAGAGAGAGAGAGAGAGAGGCTAAAAACTTAAGCGTTATAAATACCTAAAAATATTGGGTCTAGGGTCCCTTAACTGTTTCACTGATATCCGTACGTAGACTCTCGGGGGGAGAGAGAGAGAGAGAGAGAGAGAGAGAGAGAGAGAGAGAGAGAGAGAGAGAGAGAGAGGCCTCTCCACCAATATCCGCTGCATTATTCAGTTGCATTGCTATTCATGCATTGGGCTCCGTTATGATATCACAGGCAGATTGCATTATTCAGATCCATTCCTTCTCATTCTGCATCAGTAAAACATCTCCTGGTTCATTAAGGATAATTGAAACAGCCGACTGATACGGTAACAGCATCGTTAATAGTGCTGATAAAGATTATTATTATTATTATTATTATTATTATTATTATTATTATTATTATTATTATTATACTTTACAACGCAACAGACCCATGGCGGGGAACGAAAGTTTCAAAGCGCAATTATGCAACTGCAGCTGCTTAGTGACCCTTGACCCCTTCCTAATTCTCTCTCTCTCTCTCTCTCTCTCTCTCTCTCTCTCTCTCTCTCTCTCTCTCTCTCCTACCCACAATATTTTTCATTTACTGATTATTATATTTCTTTCTCTCATTCTCTCTCTCTCTCTCTCATAAAGTTTTTTTATTTAACAAAATGGTACACCTCTCTCTCTCTCTCTCTCTCTCTTGCGAGCCCGTGTGGTTTTAACAGTAACAGTATGCGCGGATTAAATCGTGGTTTGCAATGCATTCTTTCAAATGAAAATCCTGCGTTGATCACTTTTGAAAATTCATCTGTTTTCTCTCTACCTAAATAAGACCAATGTGAATTCCTAGAAACTCTCTCTCTCTCTCTCTCTCTCTCTCTCTCTCTCGTAAAGACAAACATTCTTCATCTACTAAACAATACGATGTATTTCTCTTTCTCTCTCTCACTCTTTCTCTCGTACAGACAAACATGGTACATTCACTAAACAAGATGCATATCTCCCTCTCTCTCTCTCTCTCTCTCTCTCTCTCTCTCTCTCTCTCTCTCTCTCTCTCTCTCTCTCTCTCTCTCTCCATTTACTGAATAATATGATGCATTTCTCTCGCGCCATTTACTAAACAACACGATGCATTTCTCTCTCTCTCTCTCTCTCTCTCTCTCTCTCTCTCTCTCTCTCTCTCTCTCTCTCTGTGTGTGTGTGTGGCCTTGCAGGCAGCAACATCACCTTGGAATGAAAGCAACGAGAGCAAAGCAAAATTATTTGAACTGCAAGTCTCCGGACTATTACAATGTTAACCCCTCCGTAATGGCGCCTTTTGGGAGAGGAAATCTATTGTGCCTAAAAGGTTTATGTTCCCCGGGGAATTTTGCTAATAGGAAAATGGACTAGACGTGTTTTTAAGCGGATATGGATAACGGATATGGCACAGGATATGTAAATCATTCTCTCTCTCTCTCTCTCTCTCTCTCTCTCTCTCTCTCTGTGTGTGTGTGTGTGTGTGTGTGTGTGTGTGTGTGTGGTATAGACAAACAGTCTTTATTTACTAAACATGATGTATTTCTCTCTCTCACTTTACTGAACAACATGAGGAATATCTCTCTCTCTTTACTAAACAACATGATGTATTTCTCTCTCTCTCTCTCTCTCTCTCTCTCTCTCTCTCTATTTACTAAACAACATAATCCATATCTCTCTCTCTCTTTACTATATAACATGATGCATTTCTCTCTCTCTCTCTCTCTCTCTCTCTCTCTCTCTCTCTCTCTCTCTCTCTCTCTCTCTCTCTCTCTCTATTTTTACTATATAACATGATGAATTTCTCCCTCTCTCTCCTTACGGCATGTTAGAGAAAAGCAGAAAATTTAAAGCACACATCTTACAACGCAATATCCTCCGTGGAATCCAAATATTCAACTCTCTCTCTCTCTCTCTCTCTCTCTCTCTCTCTCTCTCTCTCTCTCTCTCTCTCTCTCTCTCTCTCTCCTCAAGGCATCTAAATATACAGAACTGCCAAAAGCCAGAATCTATCATTTTTGCTATTAGCCAATCCCTTCAGGCAGAAACGTTAGGGAAAGCTAATCAGGATAAAGGGCGGGCGTAGTTATTCAGCCACCCGAATTGAAAGCACAAGCACAGGAGAAAAATATTGTGCAAGAGTCATCAGGGCAAAGGTCAGGTGAGGTTACGAAGCGACCTGACCCCACCCGATAAATGTTGAGGGAATGTTGGTAGAAAGAAATTGAGTGCTTAAAAAACTGACTTTCATTTTTGGCAGCTGAAAATGTTACTGCGATTGGATTCTCATCTTATTTAAAATTTCTTTGCAAATAAAACTATTAGTACTGTTAATGACTGTATTGCTAATTTGAAATAGATCAGTTGAGCAATTTATGAAATAAGGTAGCAATTCTGAATACCTGTGTATGTGTAACATTTATTCACCACTTAAAAATGTAAGGTTTTACTTAAATCATTCTAATTTTGACTTTGGTCCTGAACAGAGCCTAATATAAATGATTTGTGGATTTGGTAAATAAACTTTATTTCTGCAAAAGGGGTGAAAATGGTAGTCACACTCCCTATTTCACCGTATTTCAGGGAAATAAATGCTATTTACTAAATCCGCAAATCATTTATAGTACCTGATTTGGACCAAAGTCAATATTAGAATTATTTAAATACAGCCGTACAATTCGTCCCTGTTCTGACCAACTGGTATATCCCATTTTTTGACGAACCGGCGTATCCCATTTAAAAAATTTTTTTTTTTTTAGTTTTCTAGTCAAAGTGTCTCAGTTTTTGATACTCTGTAACATATCAAAACCTCAGTTTTTCTGTTGTCACATTTTCCAACAAAGTTTCCCCGAAAGATGAGCTAATTATAAGCTCTGAATGATGTCAAAATCTTCGAAGACTGTTTTCTCAGAATGGGGAAAAAATGGATTACTCCAGGTCGTCGAACTAGGGACGAAGTAAGTGGTCAATAAAGGTAAACAGAATTGCTTCCTTATTTCATAAAATACTCAACTGATCTATTTCAAATTAGCTATACAATCATGAAAAACACTAATAGTTTTATATGCCTAGATATTTCAAATACGATAAGAATCCAGTCGAAGTAATAATATTTTGAGCTGCCATTAACTGAAAATCTGATTTTTAAGCATTCAGTCTTTTTAGCAAGCTTTAAAGTATTTTGTGAATGTATTATTACATTAAATAATTCAAGAAAAAACTACAATTTTCAACGGTTTCTTCTTTGGATGGAAAAGTCAATCAGAGACATGCAGCATTCCACTTGTTTATTATTATTATTATTATTATTATTATTATTATTATTATTATTATTATTATTATTATTATTATTATTATTATTATTATCTTAAATAATAATAATAATAATAAAAAAACAAAACAAAAAATTATTATTATTAGTAATTATTATTATTATTATTATTATTATTATTATCAACATAGTAATAATGTAAACAAGGTTCCTAACAAAACAAAACAAAAAATAAGCTAATAAAGAAAGAAGTACAACACCAAGCAATGAATACCATCGCTGAGAAGAACCAGCAATAAACAAAGGGCAAATAAATAAATTAAATCAAATGAGTGACTAACACAAATTTTCAGAAAGCAAATGTCTGCCTGACTGCATCTTCACAAGAGGCTACAGCAACACTGCTTTTGTTTTATTCTTCAGACACTCAAATCTTTTTCTAGGCCAGGCACAAAACGAAAGAACAGACCTAAACCCTGAACCCTCTGGGAAGTCAGGTTTTAGGTTTTGGGGAATAAGAGGCAGAAAGAGAATTCCAATTATGGTGGTTTGACGTGTATGAAGTCACCTGTTTTAACAGAGATCTTTCACACTGACAACTGATCCCCGATCCCCTTTTTCCTGCAGAGAGCAACCAGACTTGTTGAATAGCAGCACCAGTATACAGTAAATGCGCCTCGCCGTCGGACTTCTCAGTTCCAAAGGTAACCTTTATCCCTCACACCGTTGGACTGTGGAACAGCCTTCCTACTGAGGATGTGGTGCGACTGGAACTTCAA
This sequence comes from Macrobrachium rosenbergii, assembly GCF_040412425.1. Taxonomy (NCBI): domain Eukaryota; kingdom Metazoa; phylum Arthropoda; class Malacostraca; order Decapoda; family Palaemonidae; genus Macrobrachium; species Macrobrachium rosenbergii. Next base: position 4,510,879 of record NC_089777.1, on the reverse strand, counting down.
AAGTGCAAGCAAAGACGCAATGCATTGCCACCCTGATACAGTTGCCTAGTATTTTAATAATTTACTTACATTTTGTCTAATGATTTATTTATTTATTTATCTATTTGTTAAATGGCGTTATTCTAATAACTGTGGTAGGATTGTTCCATACGAATAGGGCTCACCCTCTGAATAATAATAATAATAATAATAATAATAATAATAATAATAATAATAATACCAAGAAAGTAACCGGCCAGAACTAGACAGAACTATTAACTGAGGCAAAGATTTGAGTGAAACTGAGGCTGCTGGCCAAGAGCACTGAGGCAAGACCATTCAGCTCTTGAAAAAGTTAAGTATACCTTAGTTTTACCAGACCACTGAGCTGATTAACAGCTCTCTAAATGCCCGAAGGATTAGACTTATTTTACGTGGCTAAGAATCAATTGGCAGCAACGGGACCTACAGCTTTTGAATCCGAACCACAGTATAGCGAGAGAAATGAATTTCTATCACCAGAAAGGCTCTAACTCTTCTAACTCTTCATTAGCCGGCCGCGGGAATTGAACTCCGGCCCATCGAGTGACAGTCTGAAGCTCAACCGACTCAGCCAAAGAAGGGCTATTGAGATAGTGAAAAGAGTGAGTTGGAGTAGTTGGACAGCAAGATAAAGAGACCCAGAAAATAAAGGAGAAGAATCACAAGAACCTAAATGTCTAATTGGCAGAAAACCCCGCAGTTGCAATAAGAGGTAATGATTAGAGAGGCTGGGCAGCAAGACTGAAGAAAGAAAATTGGAATGGAGGTCAAGTAAAAGGCTAAAAAGTGGGTATAGTTATGGAACGAAAGGACGTTACAAACACCCTTTAGTAATGCCTACAGTGTGCCACATGAGGTGCACTGACGGTACTACCCTCTATGGGAATCAACTGAGGTCAAGATTCCCCCATCTAAAATGACACCAACTGGCAAAAAATGCCCATATATAAATGCCAGAAACATTCAGAGGCACATTCACATCTCGTTAAAAAACAACAAAAGCAATTAAAACCAAAATAAAAATGCAACGCATAAAACAACGTGCAATTTTCCACCTTTGTTCGAATAAAACAAATTTACAAAAAATAAAAGAAAAGACAATAAAAATAAGGCGGGAGGTAAAACTCACATTGCACGAAACGGATGAAATTGAGTTTGCAACCACAAAATGATTTTCGCCGGGAAAATAGCAAAATAGAACTGAATGTGAGAGGAGAATGTAAAATCACTCCTCTCTCTCTCTCTCTCTCTCTCTCTCTCTCTCTCTCTCTCTCTCTCTCTCTCTCTCTCTCTCTCTCTCTCTCTCTCTCTCTTTTTCTCAGTGACCATTTGTATGTGTATCTGAGTAAGATTATGGCCAAGCAATATATATGTGTATGTATACTCGTATACTGTATATACACGGTGTCCATAAAGCCTCTTTACATTTAAAAAAAATATATTACAAAAGCAAATGAACAGATAAATATGTGAAAATCATTATTACAAAATGAGGAGTACATATTAACTTTTTTTTGCCTCATTTAATACACCTCTGTAGGAGCACCATTACTTGCACGAAGCACATAAAAACGGTACTCGATTTCTTGCCATGTTCGCTGTAGCATAGCCTCATCAATGGCGGCAATGGCATAAATTATCTTTTTGCTTGAGGTCAGTGATGTCCCGTACCTTTGCTCGAAACATGATGCCTTCAACATAACCCCATAGGGGAGTGATATCTGGTGAACGAGGCGGCCAGGGTATTGGGCCATCCCTTCCAATCCACCGGTCTGGAAATGTTTGATTTAGGAACCCACGAACATGCAGTCCCCAATGTGGTGGTACACCATCTTGCTGGAAAATGATGGTTGGTTGGAAGTCATCTAGTTGTGTTGCCACATACAGTCAAAAGGTCAAGGTAAACATCTGTAACAGCTGATGTCTTGTTGAAGAAAAATGGACCAATGATTCGACTGCACATGAGCCAACACCACACATTCACCTTTAGACTATCTCGGTGAAGTTCCCCAGTCACATGGGAATGTTCTGATCCCCAGATTCTCACAATATGTGTGTTCAGTTTCCCTGAAACATGAAAGGTTGCCTCATCACTAAAACAAACTCGGTTGAGGAACGTTTAACTCAAAAATTCGTTCCAGCATGTTAACTGCAAACTCTTTTCGTCTTGGTTTATCATTTGGCTCGAGTGCCTGTATGAGTTGCACTTTGTAAGCGCACGGTGCTAGGACCGTTCGTTACTGGACCGTTCGTCCCCGGACACTTCGTTACCGGACATTTTGCTACAGGACAGTTCGTTACTAGGACCCTTCGCTAACAGGCCATTACGCTACCAAGAGCTTTTTTTTTTTAGATTTGTTGTGAGCTCATATTTTTAATTAGATAAATGTGATAATAATAATAATAATAATAATAATAATAATAATAAATAATAATAATAATAATAGTTTGTCATTTTTGTTATATATAATACAATAGTAATACTATATATTTATTATAAAATTGAAATATTAAAAATATTTACTGTACTAGTTTGGTCATATATTAGTTTAGTCATGTATTATAAAATAAAAAGAAAGCTTTTTATTAATATAGCTTCAAATTATGAGCAATAGCTCGAAGAAAATCCATTTTACATTCAGGGTTGTAGCGACTAATAACATTAAGAACCCTTTGCTCAGAGTTCTTATACTTTCTTTTCTTTGAAGGTAGATTGCCGCAATTGACTTGTATGATTTTTGTTCTCGCTAGTCCTTCCTTCTTCGTTTTTCAAGGCATCAATCAATTTCCATATATTTGGATGTGAGCTTGTAACTGAAGTTCTAAGAGAGCTATGAAAACCCTCTAAGTTGGTATTTGTCCTGGGCATTTCATTGACTGTCCTCTGATACACATTCCACAACTGTATAGGAAACAGGGGTTCTAGTCGTCTTCTCCTTGATCCCCGGCCTCGTTCACCACCAATGTAATTTGTAGAAAAGTACGAAACTATTTCTTCTGGAATTTCATTATCAACGATCAACTCCTCAAACCCTGCTGGGAAACAGCGCACTTTTAAACTAAATTCGTCGTCTTGATGATATCGTTCCTTGTACCCTGCTTGAACTGTATGTTTGTAAACATTCTGAGATAAATGAAATAAACAACAGCTAACTTCTGTTTCTTGAAAAACAGCCTTCAGTGAATTAATGACAGCCTTTTTCAAAATCAACCACAATGCGATCTGGCTCATGATTTTGTATGAGGTCTTTAATTACAGAAAAAAAGGCGCTTGTAAGTGGCTTCGGTTTTATCAGGTAGTAGTGCAAAAAGTCGGGGAATACTTATGTCTTTAGTTTGTATATGCAACGTATATAACTGATAGTATATAATTGGACAACATTTGAATGTTCCATCACCTGCCCATACTTTTAAACTTTTTCAAATCACTTAATCCATCTGCAGATGCAAATACCAAAATCCTTTCGAGATCGACTTCGCCACTGTCATATTGCAGAAATAATGACCCAGTACTCAGTTTGGCGTAGTCTTCGGGAATCAGATAACCATGCCTTACTTGTGGAATTGGAGGAGATTTATTTTCCTTTGCCTCCATCGGCGTATATTACGACTTATATTTGATGGACAAGGAAGTTCAGCTATGGCACATTCATGTAAATTCTTTAATTCAGTAGCAATCAAAGTACGTGAAGAGTCCTGGGTTCCAAGAGCTTTATCTTTGATTTGATTGCTTGCACATTTTGCACTTACAGAAGAAGCCGTGGAAGTATGATTGTGTTTCACCGACTTCCTTTATTATTACATAATTATCCTCATCAACGTTTGTGTGCACTCTTGCTTTACACGTCCGATTTTCACACATCCAATATTGTTTTGTCCCATCACTATTTTCCTTCTGCTTACAGTATATGTAATTCAAATCATCCACCAACTTGATTTGTTTTCTTCTGATTCAATCGTCCTGGGCATCTTGACTAAGGGTTCAGTCACTTTTAAAAAGAGATACTTAGCAAATGAAATACGTTGGTTTAGTTACAGTAACAAAGTAAAATGTATAATAGTATCCAGTATTTAAGTAACAAGGTAAGATGTATAATAGTAATTATGTTAACAACTATTCAGTATTTCATGTTAGGAACTACATTAACAAGGTGATCAACATTTAATTACAAAAATAATAGTAGACAAAACTTTGACCTTTTTAGCGTAATGGCCTGGTAGCGAAGGGTTTGGTAACGAACTGTCCCAGTAATGTCCGGTAACGAAATGTCCGGGTACAAACGGTCCAGTAACGAACGGTCCGGACACCTAAGCGTACAATCGCAAGTTCTTGTGTAGGACTTTGTGCACTGCTGAACGTGGCAGCTGTAAGTGTCTGGCAGCAGAACGGATGGACTTTGTAGGAGAACGACCAAAGGCTTGTCTTACATGGTCGATGTTTCCCTCAGATGCTCTTGGTCGTCGACTCCTCCCTTTAGCCAACACTGTCGCTGTCTCCATAAATTTCTTGTGCCATGCACGAATTAACTGTCCCTTTTATCCAGGTATTACTGTGCTGTCTGACCCCTTTAACCAGGTATTACTGTGCTGTCTGTCCCTCTTATCCAGGTATTACTGTGGCAACTGTCCCTTTTACCTTGGTATTACTGTGGTGACTGTCCCTTTTATCCAGGTATTACTGAAGTGACTTTCCATTTTATCCAGATATTACTGTGGTGTCTGTCCCCTTTATCTAGGTGTTACTGTAGTAACTGTCCCTTTTATCCAGGTATTACTGTGGTGACTTTCCTTTTTATCCAGATATTACTGTGGTGTCTGTCCCCTTTATCTAGGTATTAGTGTGGTAACTGTCCCTTTTATTCAGATATTACTGTGGTGACTGCCCCTTTTATCTAGTTACTACTGTGGTGTCTGTCCCCTTTACCTAGGTGTTACTGTGGTGACTGTCCCTTCTATCCAGTTATTACTGTGGTGTCCGTCCCCTTTATCTAGGTATTACTGTGGTGACGGTCCCTTTTATCCAGACATTACTGAGGTGACCTTCCATTTTATCCAGATATTACTGTGGTGTCTGTCCCCTTTATCTAGGTGTTACTGTAGTAACTGTCCCTTTTATCCAGGTATTACTGTGGTGTCTGTTCTCTTTATCTAGGCATTAGTGGGGTAACTGTCCTTTTTATCCAGTTATTACTGTGGTGGGTGCCCCCTTTATCTAGGTATTACTGTGGTGACAGTCCCTTTTATCCAAGAATTACTGTGGTGACTTTCCATTTCATCCAGGTACTGTTGTGGTGACTGTCCCTTTTATCCAGATATTATCGTGCTGTCTGTTCCTTTTATCCAGGTATTACTGTGGTGACTGAAAAGCATTTTCAATAATATATTTGTATGGTCTTGAGTACATGAAATGAGGTATGATAACCCGTAGAGTTTATTTACCACATAAGTTACAAAAGGGAGGGGGGGGATAAGGGAAGGGGAAGGGGGTGGGGTACGGGTTTGAAACCTACACTATTATCTAAGTTGGGTCAAATGATGGCTATGTGCCAAATTTTGTCTAAATTAGTCAATTGGTTCGGATTTCTATAGCGCACAAAGTTACAAACTAACACAAACATACAAACATTCACTTTATATATAAGAACATATATATTTACACACACACACACACACACACATATATATATATATATATATATATATATATATATATATATATATATATATATATACTGTATACATATATATATATATATATATATATATTTATATATATATATATATTTACATACATACATAAATTACATACACACTTATGTGTATATATGTATGCATGCATACCAATGTGAAGACCTTGGTTCGGATCTTATAAAAAAAAAAAAAGAAAGATCGTTGTGCTTCTGCTGACTTCAGCATTGAATTATGTGCCTCGAGTTAATCGACTAAGGTGGGCTAACACCTAAGTAGGAAAGGGCATGGGGTTAGCATCTTCATAAAAAAAAAACTTATTGAAGAACAGAAAAAACTCTTCGTGTTCATTGTGTTATGGTTAGATTCCACCTAAAGAATCTCTCTCTCTCTCTCTCTCTCTCTCTCTCTCTCTCTCTCTCTCTCTCTCTCTCTCTCTCTCTCTCTCATTTTGAGAATCTCTCCCAGAATCATCTGTCTTAAAGACGTGTTCTGTCTGTCTGTATCTCCTTTTGAGAATCTCTCTCTCTCTCTCTCTCTCTCTCTCTCTCTCTCTCTCTCTCTCTTTCCTTTCGAGAATCTCTCTCTCCCAGCATCATCTGTCTTAAAGACGTTCTCTCTCTCTCTCTCTCTCTCTCTCTCTCTCTCTCTCTCTCTCTCTCTCTCTCTCTCTCTCTCTCTCTCTCTCTCTCTCCTCATCCTTCCGCGTGGGCCTACGATGAGGAGAGACCCCGCCCTAAAATAAGCGCCCAAAAGGACTCCCCAAACACCGCCCCTGGCAGGCAGGTATTCGCCTACAACGCCTTTAAGCGCGCGCGCGCGCCCGCAGGGGGAGGGGGGCCTTCCGCTTCGGGCAAGTCCTTCACTCTCCTTCAAATCTCTACTTGTCCTTCGAGTGAAGTCCTGGTCGGGTTTTTCGGTTATTCTTTCAAAATCACTGTTCCTCAATAAGTTTTATTATTATTATTATTATTATTATTATTATTATTATTATTATTATTATTATTATTATTATTAATCTTTCAAAGTCAATGTTATCATTATTGAAATGCTCAACAAAACTGGAGAGTAAAATGCCAAAACGTGGATTAAGAGGCAAATATATTGAGGAGTTAATAGTTATGAATGTGAATTTTAATTATACAAATAAATAACAAATAAATAACCGTTTTTTTTAATATCAGTCAACAAGTTAATAATATCTCAGCAACCGTCGATATTTTCTATATACAAGTTAAAACTTAACAGAATTTTTTTACTGTTCATAACATTTCCTGAAAGTTTATCTTGAAAATTTTAATTTAAATATTTTTACTGTTTTATAACATTTCCTGAAAGGTTATATTGAAAAAATTTAACTGACTTATTTTCATGTTCATAAAATTTTCTCAAAGTTTATCTTGAAAAATTTAATGGAAATATTTTTACTGTTTATAAAATTTCCTGAAAGTTTATCTTGAAAAATTTAATGGAAATATTTTTACTGTTTATAAAATTTCCTGAAAGTTTATCTAGAAAAATTTAATGGAAATATTTTTACTGTTCATAAAATTTCCTGAAAGGTTGTCTTGAAAAATTTAATGGGAATATTTTTACTGTTTATAAAATTTCCTGAAAGTTTATCCTGAAAAATTTAATGGAAACATTTTTACTAATTATAAAATTTCCTGAAAGTTTATCTTGAAAAATTTAATGGAAATATTTTTACTGTTCATAAAATTTCCTGAAAGGTTGTCTTGAAAAATTTACTGGGAATATTTTTACTGTTTATAAAATTTCCTGAAAGTTTATCTTGAAAAATTTAATGGAAATATAACAATTCCTGAAACTTTTTCTGAAAAAATTTGACTGAATTATTTTTACTGTTTATAACATTTCCTAAAAGATTCAGTTAAAATATTTTTACTGTTTATAACATTTCTTGAGCGTTTATCTTTAAAAAATTAACTGAAATATTTTTACTGTTTATAACATTACCTGAAAGTTTATCTTGAAAAATTCAATTGTAATATTTTCACTGTTTATAAAATTTCTTGAAAATTCATGTTGAAAAATTTTCTGAAATATTTTTACTGTTTATAACATCTGTCAAAATAATTTTATTTCTGCTATATATATTCTCCAATTTATTCCACCTTAGGTCTGTTAAAGGAGTTCATTCATGTTGGTTTACAAATTTTGTTTGTCAAAGAAGATTCACTCATTTTTTTATTATTTCTTTGTGATTCGCTCCAATCTCCTTAACTCGTTTCTGCACTGAATGTAATCTCTTAATAATCTCCTATATATTTAGTTTACTTATTTAGTTTTGCATTTATTACTGATATTATTATTGATATTTATTATTGATACTATAAATTTTCTATACAGAATGATTCTTAAACACAGAATTGAGAATTGTAATCATGACTTTGGCCAATTCTTTACATTCAGTTCCTTTTTGTACAAGACAAAAAATCAATGATCATCTTGGATTTTTTTGGTTTTAATACATTCACCGTCCTTCCTTCCTTCCTCCTATTTCCCTTTAAACCCTGGAACCACTAAAGGCTGGCCGTTACTATCGACTCTCTCTCTATCTCTCTCTCCTTTCCATCTTCGACTTATTCCTGTCGCTGGAGGCGAGAAACGGTCATTTCTCCTCTACTCTGGCTCAGAGTTCCTTCGCCAGTGATTTTTGGTCCGCTCGCGGCTCCTGGTTCGTCTGTGATTCACTGTTTGTCCAGGGGCTTGGTTAATCTAGGAATCCAAGTTTGTCCCCAACCCTGAGTTTGTTGAAACTCTTGGTTTATCAGTGACTCTGAATTTTTTTAAACTCTTGATTTATCAGTGACTCTGAGTTCGTTGAAACTCTTGAGTTATCAGTGGCTCTGCGTTTGTCGAAACTCTTGGTTTATCAGTGATTCTGAGTTTGCAGAAACTCTTGATTCTCTGAGTTTGTTGAAACTCTCGGTTTATCAATGACTCTGAGTTTGTTGAAACTCTCGGTTTATCAATGACTCTGAGTTTGTTGAAACTCTTGGTTTATCAGTGGCTGAGTTTGTTGAAACTCTTGGTTTATCAGTGACTCTGAGTTTGTTGAAACTCTTGGTTTATCAATTACTCTGTGTCTGCTGAAACTCTGATTTATCAATGACTCTGAGTTTGTTGAAAATCTTGGTTTATCAGTGACTCTGGGTTTGTTGAAACTCTTAGTTTATCAGTGACTCTTAGTTTGCTGAAACTCTTGATTCTCTGAGGTTGTTTCAACTCTTGATTTATCAGTGGCTCTGAGTTTGTTAAAACTGCTAATTTATCAGCGACTCTGAGTTTGTTAAAACTATTGACTTATCAGTGACTCTGATTTTGTTGAAACTCCTGAGTTATCAGTAACTCTTTGTTAAAACTCTTGAGTTATCAGTGACTAAGCTTGTTGAAACTCTTGGTTTATCAGTGACTTTGAGTTCGTTGAAAGTCTTGATTTAACAGTGACTCTGAGTTTGTTGAAACTCTTGATTTATTAGTGACTCTGAGTCCGTTGAAACTCCTGATTTATCAGTAACTCTGAGTTTGTTGAAACTTTTGGTTTTTCAGTGACTCTGAGTTTGTTACAACTCTTGAGTTATCTGTAACTCTGAGTTTGTTGAAACTCTTCCTTATCAGTGACTCTGGGTTTGTTGAGACTCTTGAGTTATCAGTGACTCTGAGTTTTTTGAAACTCCTGATTTATCAATGACTCTGAGTTTGTTGAAGCTCTTGCTTTATCAGTAAATCTGTCTATTGAAAACCATGATTTATCAGTGACTCTGATTTTGTTGAAACTCTTGGTTTTTAGTGACTCTCATTTTGTTAAAACTCTTGAGTTATCAGTAACTCTGAGTTTGTTGAAACTTTTGGTTTTTCAATGAATCTGAGTTTGTTGAAACTCTTGGTTTTTCAGTGACTCTGATTCTGTTGAAACTCTAGAGTTATCAGTGACTCTGAGTTTGTTAAAACTCTTGAGTTATCAGTGACTCTGAGTCTGTTGAAACTCCTGATTTATCAGTGACTCTGAGTTTGTTGAAACTCTTGATTTATCAGTGAATCTGTGTCTGTTGAAACTCCTGATTTATTAGTGACTCTGAGTTTGTTGAAACTCGTGGTTTTTTTCTGTGGCTCTGAGTTTGTTAAAACTCTTGAGTTATCAATGACTCTGAGCTTGTTGAAACTCTTGGTTTTTCAGTGACTCTGAGTTTGTTGAAACTCTTGGTTTTTCAATGACTCGGGGTTTCTTGAAACTCTTGGTTTTTCAGTGATTGTGAGTCTGTTGAAACTCTAGATTTATCAGTCAATCTGAGTTTGTTGAAACTCTTGGTTTCTCAGTGACTCTGAGTTTGTTGAAACTCTTGGTTTTCCAGTGACTCTGAGTTTGTTGAAACTCTTGATTTATCAGTTACTCTGAGTTTGTTGAAACTCTTGGTTTTTCAGTGACTCTGAGTTTGTTGAAACTCTTGGTTTTTCAGTGATTCTGAGTTTTTGAAACTCCAGATTTATCAGTGACTCTGAGTTTGTTAAAACTCTTGGTTCCTCAGGGACTCTGAGTTTGTTGAAACTTTAGATTTATCAGTGACTCTGAGTTTGTATAAAATCTTAGTTTCTCAGTGACTTTGATTTTGTTGAAACTCTTGATTTATCAGTGATTCTGAGTCTGTTGAAATTTTCGATTTATCACTGATTGTGAGTTTATTGAAACTCTAGATTTATCGGTGACTCTAGGTTTCCTTTTGCCTCTTGGCTTGGCCACGAATCTTTCTTTGTCCCCAACTCTGAGTTTGTTTGAAACTCTTGATTTATCAGTGATTCTTTGGCCGTCTATGATTCTTGGTTCGTTCTCGTCTATTAGTTCGTCCCTTTATCTTAGTTTGTTCACAGCACACAATTCGTCCATGGTTACTCAAACGACTCTTGGTTTTCTCATAACTCTTAAATTACCGAGAACTCTCCTATGAATCTGGTTCAGTTATGTTCTCTATTTAGTCAGTGATGTTTGTTCGTCGTCGATCCTTGTTCCACCCGTAACTGCTCTCTTTAAACTTTTACCTTTACCTGTGCAATAGTCACTCCCTGTCATTGCTAATTCCATGGTGAACATCTCGTGAAATGTACTTCCATGACATCAACGTCTTCTTAAGTATAAACACTTATGATTCCATTCACGCTCTTCTCTTCCTTGCTTCTAACTATTTTGCATGTCATCTCCTCTCTCATTCACCCATCATCCATTACATATACTCCCAAATAACTAATTAAATCAACCTTATTCATTTTTCCTCAACCCATTTCAATATTTATGGGTTCATTCAAGCTGAGATTCCCCAGAAACTTTCTTCTCTTCACCAACTTCTGCAACTTCTCTTCAATACCTCCATTCTTTACTGCACGATCTGGAAACAGCAGCCTATTAGCACTTTGTTCATGACCCATTTCCTTATCCTACAACTAAGTACCCAAATCCATCCTTTCTCTGATTTCACGTATCACTCCATCAGTATTGATAAGAAAGGCAACTTTGTCTGAGAGCAACAAACCACTCATTTCTGCATTTACGCGATCTCATCACAAAAACTTCTAAGCCCTCAAAAAATAAATCGCCTCCTGCACAGTCAACGTTTCATTTCCCTGAATTAAATCATTAGTTTTTTCTCAAGCACCTGTTTGATAACAGATAGTTGATCACGCACACGCGTATTCTCCTTAATTAAAAACAAACTGTTGTTCCCCTGACCTATTAGCATCTCCTGTGATGTGACTTATAGATTGTCTCGTTCAAAATCCTACCATATTTCACTGAGATACTAAGAAATGTTATTTTTATATAGTTTCTAACATATGTTTATATGCATATATATATATATATATATATATATATATATATATATATATATATATATATATATATATATATATTTATATATATATATATATGTGTGTGTGTATATATATATACATACTTATATGATGTATATATATATATATATATATGTACATATGTAAATAAATTTAAATTTGTAAATGTATACATGTATATATACAGTATATATACATACATATATATATACATACATACATACATACATACATACATACATACATACATACATACATACATACTGTATATACATTACACTAATTAACTGCCACCACCAACTCAAATACAGACCTCCCCCATTTTCCTCAAAATCTCTTGATCATCATTTTAATACTCTCGATTTTTTCCCCTAGGAGCCTTCATTCTCTTCCTTTCCTTTCATTAAAGATTTTGCAAAGACTGAAACACAAGACTCTCAGAATGTATTGAAATGTTAAGTCCAGTTTTCATTTTGCTTTGTTCGGGAATATTAACAGAGCGCGAGAGCTCAGAGAGCGCGAGCAATAACCCAGTCTAATTTTGCCGAGCTCAGGAGGAAATTTCTCAGTAGCCACAGATTAATTCTTAAAAAATAATTTTGCATATGAGCTGTAGGCTTTCATTACACAATCCTTTTATGATAAATAAATGGTGCTTGTGAGGGAATTACTTTGTACATATTTTAAAACTACGCATTAACCAACAAGCACATACATAATATAATACACACAAATTACACACACACATACACACACACACACACCCACACCCACACACACACACACACACACACACACACACACACATATATATATATATATATATATATATATATATATATATATATATATATATATATATATATATAATATTTATATATAGATATACAAATATATATATGTATATATACATATATTTATATACTGTATATATATATATTAAATACATTCATATTCATATATATATATATATATATATATATATATATATATATATATATATATATATATATATATATAAAATTTTAGGCTGCATTCCCTTCATTCAGTAAACAAGACGTTTAATCTATACAGGTCATTTCCTCCTACGCCATTTCAAGAAAGAGCCAAAAAGAGCAGAAGTATTAAAAAGTATTTTCCACTGACAGCAGTTTTCATAGAGAGAGAGAAAAAAAAACGAATAAATTCTATACCAGGACCTCAATATATTGAATTTGAGTCGATTCTCCTTCCTCATTAAAAGTCACAAATGAAAGAAAAAAGGCGTTAGGGAAAAATACAGAAGAAAGATAGACCAATCATTCTTTTTCATCTCATGAGAGAAAGAAAGGAAACAAGAAAAAAGGACTAAAAATGACTCTTTTCTAACATACAAATTCTAAAGAAATCGGAAGAGATGGTGAAGGAGAAAATAAATAAAAAAACTTCTCTTTTCGAACATGAAAGTTCTAAAGAAGGAAGGGAGGGAGGAAGAGGAAAAAAATAAAGAACTAAAATTTCAGCTGTTTCTAAAATATAAGTTGTAGGGAAAAGAAAAACTGATTGATTTTAGGAAATTTAGGCTGACGAGCCAAGACCTGGGGCACTTTCCGCCATTAGAAGTTTAAAAATGGAAAAACCTGAAAGCACCGATGAGTTAGATGAAAGCCGAAAAGACAAGTGATAAAAAATGAGATGCAGACCTACACAGGAATAAGAGATTAGGAGAAGATTGCCGAGTCAATCATTCATGTGTAATCAGAGAATTGGGGCATAAAAAGACCTTTGTAATTCCACATAAGAGAAAGCAACGCCAACCAAGTTGAGGGTTTAAACAACAGTGGATTCGACTCAATCATTCAAACAATAGTGGCTGCGATGAATTCATTCAAACAATAAATCATGCAATGAATTAATTCAAACAATACATCATGCAATGAATTAATTCAAACAATAAAGCATGCAATGAATTCATTCGAGCAATAATTCCTGCAATGAATTGATTCAAACAACAGTGGCTGCAATGAATTAATTCAATCAGTAGGGAGAGCAATGAATTAATTCAAACAACAATGGCTGCAATTAATAAATTCAAACAACAATGTATGCAATGAATTAATTCAGACAATAATGTCTGCAATGACTTAATCCCAACAATACTACAAATAGCAAAAAAATTTATGTGAAGAATAATGAGCGCAACCTATAGATTCTAACAGTAATGATTGCAAACAAATGTTGTAAATAATAATGACAACAAAGAACTAAGCTAAACAATTGCGGCTGGAACATTTAATGCAAATAACAACAACGAAGTATTCATTAGAAAAACAATGACAAAATCAAAGCAACTCAGACACCAGTGGATGCAACGAATTCAGACGATTAATAATAATAATAATAATAATAATAATAATAATAATAATAATAATAATAATAATAATAATAATAAAATGTGAAGATAAAGACGTTTTAACCACAAAGACTGAAAACAAATTAACTAAACAATAATGACATGAAGAAAATGAACAAAAATAAATGACGGACACTAAGTTATCTTGAACAAAGAATTCAGGAGGGAAAGTACTGAAATAATAAATATGACCAAACTGTTCACACAAAATTATTCAAACATAAAATGACAAAAAAATTTAAACAATAAATTACAAAAATAAATTAAAAAGCATAAGAATCAGAAAATTTTAAAAGATCAGATCACATCCTATTTCTGTTGCATTGTATGTTTTTAGAGTTTTTTTATAAATGCTGGAATCGAAATAGAATATTTTTTTCCGTCAAAAACTGTTTTTTTTCTTTGGTTAATAAAAATGGAAAGATTTAAGAAATAATTATTTCCTAGGAATCAATTACCCTATAAATGTTTAACAACTTTTACTCAGTTCGAACTGAATCCAACGTATAACAAGTAAAAAATGCGCCGAAGTCTCTTCGGCGCAATCGAGTTTTCTGTACAGCGTATAATGCTGTATGAAACTATCGGCCACGGTCCATGAAACTTTCCTCCGTGGCCCATAACACTCAGCCATGGCCCGGTGGTGGCCTGTGTTGTTGGCACCTGTAGCGGTGCCAGACACACGATCATAGCTAACTTTAACCTTAAATAAAATAAAAACTACTCAGGCTAGAGGGCTGCAATTTGGCATGTTTGATGATTGGTGGGTGGATGATCAAGATACCAATTTGCAGTCCTCTAGCCTCAGTAGTTTTTAAGATCTGAGGGCGGACAGAAAAAGTGCGGATGGACAAACAAATAGCCATTTCAATAGTTTTTTTTTACAAAAAACTAAAAACTATAGAACACTTACGAATAAATATAATCTTACTTATTGATCGGCGATCTTATCACAGAACATACCAAGTCTTAGGTACCTGAACATACTTTGACTTAAATTCAAAAGTACAAAAACTATAGAAAATTACAATATAAATATAATCTTATTTATTAGTGCTGTCATCATAAAACATACCAAGTCAAGTACATGAGGACTTCCAGCAGAGTAATTCATCGGTCTTTGGAATTCTGACGGATTAATTAATAGATAACTACAGAAAGGACAAATCTACCTGGAACCCTCTCCTCCTCCCTCAAAAAAAAAAAAAAATAACAGGACCACATTGACGTAAACAAGCTTCCAAAAACTGACCCCGTGAGCAGATTAAACGAGGACTAAAACGGCAAAGTTAGACACAGGTTTAACTTCGGGACTCAAACTTTAACCAACTCCTAAAAGCAGATGTATACCCATAAACAAAGTAGAATGGATCTCTGTAAACAAAAGGACAAACATCACCAAACAAAATGGTATGAATCTCTGGAAACTTTTTTGGACAAACAACGGCAAAGTAAAATGGATCTCGAAAAATAGTTGGACAAACAACAGCAAAGAAAGTAGAATGAATCTCTGAAAACACAGTAGGACAAACAATACTAAAGTGGAATGAATCTCTGAAACAAAGCAAGACAAACAGCACAAACAAAGTGGAATGAGTCTCTGAAAGCAAAGTAGGACAAACAACACCAAACAAAGTGGAACAAGTCTCCGAAAACATAGTACGACAAACGACAGCAAACAAAGTGGAATGAATCTCTGAAACAAAGCATGGAAACAACACCGAAGTGGAATGAGTCTCTGGAAACAGAGTAGGACAAGACAACAGCAAACAAAGTAAAATGAATCTCTAAAAACAAAATACGACAAACAGCAGCAAACAAAGTAGAATGGATCTTTGAAAACATAGAGGAACAAACAACAACAAACAAAGTGGACTGAATCTCTGAAAACGATGTAGGACAAACAGCACGCAAAGTAGAATGCGTCTCGGAAAACAAAGTTGGGCAAACACAGCAAAGTGGAATGAATCTCTGAAAACAAAGTAGGACAAACAACAGCAAACAAAGTAGAATGAATCTCTGAAAACAATCTAGAACAAACAACACCAAACAAAGTGGAATGAATCTCGGAAAACAAAGCAGGACAAATAACAGCAAACAAAGTAGAATGAATCTCTGAAAACAAAGTAGGACAAACAACAGCAAACAAAGTGGAATGAATCACTGAATACAAAATTAGGACAAACAACAGCAAGCAAAATAAAACGAACTCTGAGGATGAAGCAGAACGAATTCTTTCAAACAAAGTAACACGAACTACGAAAGCAAAGTCAACGACTGAAGAACGAAAAAGAAAACACACACAAAGTACAAGCAAAACAAGCAACTGTGAGAAGATTCAGTATATCTAAAGAGAAAGTAAGACCATCTCCTGGACACAAGGCAAAAAGCAACTTTCGCAAAACATAAGATTATTATTATTATTATTATTATTATTATTATTATTATTATTATTATTATTATTATTATTAAAACAATTTAACCAGACCACTGAGCTGAATAACAGCATTTCTCATAAGGCTGGCCCGAAGGATTTGAGTTAAATGAAATACCAACGAGGTCATTGGTGTGGTGATGAATGAAAAAAGAAAATTCTTTTTTAAAATATGTAAAGAGATATGCTTTTACACTAGAACACACATTAAATACACACATTAAATTGACTTACTCATGTTTTCCATACATACAATAATAAAATAAATGTAAGTAATGATAAAAATAAAAAAATTGAGAAAAAATGTTTATAATTCTTATTTTTTCTGAAGTGCAAATCATAAGAAAAGTATCTTAGGTCTAACTCCGCCCTCAAACAGCCAGAATTAGGACCAGAAGGCCCTCCCTCCCCCGCCCCCCCCTCCTCTGACCCCCACCCCAAACTAAAAAATGGACAGCCACCATGGTAGAAAGAAGCACCTTGTGGTGCAGGGGAGAGGGGATTAACCCGTTAAATCTGCATATTTGTGAAGAAATTTCAAAAGAAAAAAAACCCGATTCGTAGAAGTTCTAACCACAAGTATTCTACAAGTTTAGTTGTAGTACGAAGAGCTCGCAGGCTTTTACAAATCTTTCTGAGATCAACATAAATAAACTTTGATAAGATTATTCAGTTAAGTGAGTTCCCCTTACTTCTCTCTCTCTCTCTCTCTCTCTCTCCCTCCGAGTATTTGAGAAGGCATTGTGGTTTTTATAATGACATGCTGATCTGGTAAAATGTAACCTGCAGAAGAATATATATATATATATATATATATATATATATATATATATATATATAATGATAAATAATATTGCCAAGACCAGGAAGAACATTCTTTTTTACAAGCTTTCGAGGTATAAAACCTCATCATCAGGCTGTAAAAAACCGACAAGGATGAGAATCAATAAAATTACAATAAAATGAATTGTCATAATAAATCTTCAAACAAAAATACTAAGAGAAATATAAAATGAACAAGTAAATACAAACTAAAAGCCTGAGACGTAAAATAACGAAAAATTAAAAACACAAACATAAAAATATGAAAATAAAACTATAGTGAAATGTAAACAAACTACCACTCACAAAGTAAAATATTTAACGTTAACTAATTGAGTACCTACCTGGGACTCGGGACACTGATAGCTAGTTGAATACCAGACGAGTTGTTTCAATTCCGGCTTCATCTTTTTAATGGATCAGACACGACTCACAAATTAAAAGGTCAGTCTGTTTGAACAAAAGACAGTAGAGAAAATCCAGGTCAGTGAAGTCCTTTTTGGATGGTCCTGTGTAAACTGTGTTCTCTAATGGCAGAAAAGGGTGGTTTGGAAAGGAAACCTAGTTCTAATAGAAAGACCTCTGTGTTCCAAAATTCTGTGTCTGAGCCAGAATGGAACTAGATCCCACGTATCATATACCACACACTGCGAACAAGTGAACAAGTAAACGACACAGGAATTAAGGTCCACAGGCAGATAGGCTTCTCTCTCAAAAGTGATCTTATTGTAAAAGGATTACAGAAAACAAACCGGAAACTGATTTGTTCAAACAATGACCTTGAAGTATTTCTTGTAAATATTTTCGGACCATTTTGCAAAGAAACCTGTTTATGACCAAGGTAAACAATTTAATGTACTTTACATCTTTTACTATGCAATTTACTGAAATACACCGGAAGGACAAAAGTTTTCATTTATTAAAAATTTTACTAGAACTTGGTTAAAATGACAAAAGTTGGGATATGAGTTTTCATTAAAAGTTTAACAGTGGTAATTTTATTTTCACCGAAAACCATATCTTGATGAAATAAATTAAAATCACAACAAACACTTTAGGCTCTATTAATCTATAGTGCGTATTGACTGTTCATCTTAAACAATGTTCACAGAAAGTAAAAAAAAATCAAAGGTAATTCAATCCCAAGCCAAAAAGTACTTTTCCTGAAATAAAAAGAGGTAAAATGGAAAATTTTAAACTATTTCTGTATACCTGACATCTAAAAATGACAACTTATTACCTGTTCCGTCTCACAAGTAAAATTGAAATGTAAAAGGCTTTGAGGAGCAATTAAAATATTCAAAAAACAATTGTTCAAGATGTTTAATTCCTTAAGACACAAGAAAAGTATCATCTACATAGGTACAGTACAGTAATACAGGGGTTTGGAAAGCACTAGGGCATTCAGAGAACCAAATCCTGCCTACAATAACAGCATGAAGCAACGCCGCATATACAGGAAAAAGGGAACACACACACACACACTCCATCTATTTGATTATGAATAATCTTACCATCAAACAACAAAAATGCCAACAGAAGGGAAAAAATGTAATCATTTTCAAGTCGAGAAAGAACAACAAGTCCAGAACTGATAGATGGAAAACTACTTATTAAGCAATAATCGGCAGCAGGTTGGGAAGAACAACAATTGAGAACCAATCGAAGGAAAAAACAAAAAAAAAAGTAGAATACAAACAGCAGGCGGCGAAGAACAACAAATGAGAAACAATCGAGGAGAAACAATAATATAGTAAACAGCACCATATATGGAGAAGAACAACAAATGAGAACCAATCGAAGGGGAAAACAAACAAAAGCAGAACAAAAACAATAATCAGCAGCAGCAAGCAGGGAAGAACTACAGATAGAACCAATCGAAGGGGAAAACAAACAAAAGCAATAATCAACAGCAACAAGTAGGGAAGAACAACAAATGAAAATCAATCGAAGGGGAAAAACAAACAAAAGCAGAACAAAAGCATAATATATATAAGCAGGGAAGAACAACAAATAAGAATCACTCGATAGGAAAACAAACAAAAGCAGTAATCATATAGCAACAAGTAGGGAAGAACAACAAATGAAAATCAATCGAAGGGAAAAACAAACAAAAGCAGAACAAAAGCAGTAATCATTTTTTATTAAGGAAGAACAACAAATGAGAATCACTCGAAGGAAAACAAACAAAAGCAGTAATCAACAGCAATAAGTAGGGAAGAACAACAAATGATAAATCAATCGAAGGGGAAAAAAACAAAAGCAGAACAATAGCAGTAATCAGCAGCAGCAATATAAGAACAACAAATAAGAATCACTCGAAGGGGAAAATAATTTAAAAGCAGTAATCAACAGCAACAAGTAGGGAAGAACAACAAATGAAAATCAATCGAAGGTAAAAACAAACAAAAATACAGAACAAAACTATAATCTATCAGTATGTTTTCTACTCAGAACAACAAATGAGAATCACTCGATGGGGAAAACAAACAAAGCAGTAATCAACAGCAACAAGTAGGGAAGAACAACAAATGAAAATCAATCGAAGGGAAAAACAAACAAAAGCAGAACAAAAGCCTGTTCCTAGCAGCACCCGGGAAGAACAACAAATGAGAATCACTAGAAGGGGGAAAACAAACAAAAGCATTTAATCAACAGCAACAATTTGGAAGAACAACAAATGAAAATCAATCTCTGAAAACAAACAAAAGCAGAACTTTCCATTAATCCAGCAGCAACATGGAAGAACAACAAATGAGAACTCGAAGGGGAAAACCTGAAAAGCAGTAATCAACTGCACAAGTAGGGAAGAACAACAATGATGAAAATCAAATGGATGGAAAAAACAACACAACAGAACAGAAAGAGAACAGAGAGTAATCCTTCAGCAAGCAGGGGAAGAACAACAAATGAGAATCACTCGAAGGGGAAAACAAAAAAAAGCAGTAATCAACAGCAACAAGTAGGGAAGAACAACAAATGAAAATCAATCGAAGGGGAAAAACAAACAAAAGCATAGAACAAAATATAGTAATCAGCAGCAGCAAGCAGGGGAAGAACAACAAATGAGAATCATGAAGGGAAAACAAACAAAAGCAGTAATCAACAGCAACAAGTAGGGAAGAACAACAAATGAAAATCAATCGAAGGGGAAAACAAACAAAAGCAGTAATCAGCAGTTCATGTCAGGGAAGAACAACAAATTGAATCACTCGAAGGGAAAACAAACAAAAGGCACAAAATATCAACAGCAACAAGTTTTGCAAAGAAACAACAAATGAAAATAAACAAAGGTTATTGAAAACAAACTTTTATGTAATGCAGCAGCATTTAGGGAAGAACAACAAAAGAATCACTCAAGGGGAAAACAAACAAATTCAAACAAAAGCAGTAATCAACAGCAATATTGCTAATGGTTTTAACAACAAATGAAAATCAATAAAGGGAAAAAACAAACAAGTTTAACAGAACAAATTTTATTCATCAGACTGCAATCAGTTATGGAAGAACAACAAATAAGAATCACTCTGAAGGAAAACAAACAAAAGCAGTAATTTTGCAACTGTAGGGAAGAACAACAAATGAAAATCAATCGAAGGGGAAAAACAAACAAAAGCAGAACAAAAGCAGTAATCAGCAGCAGCAAGCAGGGAAGAACAACAAATGAGAATCACTGAAATTAAAAACAAACAAAATGCAGTAATCAACAGCAATTAAGTAGGGAAGAACAACAAATGAAAATCAATCGAAAGGGGGAAAAACAAACAAAAGCAGAACAAAAGCAGGTATTCAGCAGCAGCAAGCAGGGAAAAACAACAAATGAGAATCACTTAAAGGGGAAAACAAACAAAAGCAGTAATCAACAGCAACAAGTAGGGAAGAACAACAAATGAAAATCAATCGAAGGGGAAAACAAACAAAAGTAAGATGGAACAAAAGCAGTAATATGCAGCAAGCATGGAAGAACAACAGGGGGTTGCAGCTGGGGAAAACAAACAAAAGCAGTAATCAGAGCAACAAGTAGGGAAGAACAACAAATGAAAATCAATCATGAGGGAAAAACAAACAAAAGCAGAACAAAAGCAGTAATCAGCAGCAAGCGGGGAAGAACAACAAATGAGAATCACTCGAAGGGGAAACAAACAAAAGCAGTAATCAACAGCAACAAGTAGGGAAGAAACAATCAAATGAAAATCAATCAAAAAAAAGCAACAAAAGCAGAAAAAAACAGTAATCAGCATCAGGCGAGAAAGAACAACAAATGAGAACAAATCGAAGGGAAAACAACTACAAGCAGTGATCGGCAGCAGGCGGGGAAGAACAACAATTGAGAATCAATCGAAGGGAAAAACAAACAAAAGCAAAAAAAGTAGTAATACAAACAAGCAGGCGGGAAGAACAACAAATGAGAAGAAAACAATCGAAGGGGAAACAACTAAAAGCAGTAAACAGCACCAGCAGCAACAAGTAGGGAAGAACAACAAATGAAAACCAATCGAAGGGGAAAACAAACAAAAGCAGAACAAAAACAATAATCAGCAGCAGCAAGCAGGGAAGAACAACAAATAAGAATCACTCGAAGGGGAAAACAAACAAAAGCAGTAATCAACAGCAACAAGTAGGGAAGAACAACAAATGAAAATCAATCGAAGGGGAAAAACAAACAAAAGCAGAACAAAAGCAGTAATCAGCAGCAGCAAGCAGGGAAGAACAACAAATGAGAATCACTCGAAGGGGAAAACAAACAAAAGCAGTAATCAACAGCAACAAGTAGGGAAGAACAACAAATGAAAATCAATCGAAGGGGAAAAACAAACAAACAAAAGCAGTAATCAGCAGCAGCAAGGAGGGAAGAACAACAAATGAGAACCAATCGAAGGGGAAAACAAACAAAAGGTAATCAACAGCAACAAGTAAAAGAACAACAAATGAGAATCAAAAGGGGAAAAACAAAGTAATCAGAAGCAGCAAGCAGGGAAGAACAACAAATGGAAATCAATCGAAGGGGAGAAACAAACAAAAGCAGAACAAAAGCAGTAATCAACAGCAGCAAGCAGGGAAGAACAACAAATGAGAATCAATCGAAGGGGAAAACAATCAAAAGCAGTAACAAAAGCAGTAAGCAAGCAGGGAAGAACAATAAATGAGAATCACTCGAAGGGGAAAACAATCAAAAGCAGTAATCAGCAGCAGCAAGCAGGGAAGAACAACAAATGAGAACCAATCGAAGGGGAGAAACAAACAAAAGCAGAACAAAAGAAAAATCAGCAGCAGCAAGCAGGGAAGAACAACAAATGAGAATCACTCGAAGGGGAAAACAATCAAAAGCAGTAATCAGCAGCAGCAAGCAGGGAAGAACAACAAATGAGAATAAACGGAAGGGGGAAAACAAATAAAAGCAGAACAAAAGCAGTAACCAGCAGCAGCAAGCAGGGAAGAACAACAAATGAGAATCAATCGAAGGGGAGAAACAAACAAAAGCAGAACACAAGTAGTAATCAGCATCAGCAAGCGGGGAAAACAACAAATGAGAATCAATCGAAGGGGAGAAACAAACAAAAGCAGAACAAAAGCAGTAATTAGCAGCAGCAAGTAGGTAAAAGAACGGACTCAAAAAGTAAGGTAATTAACACCTGCATGCGA
>NC_089777.1:4470514-4480514 GCF_040412425.1 Macrobrachium rosenbergii | reverse complement strand
CGAAGTTTCTCTCTCTCTCTCTCTCTCTCTCTCTCTCTCTCTCTCTCTCTCTCTCTCTCTCTCTCTCTCTCTCTCGGAGCTCAGAGTGCGTTCACAATACTGTAAAACATGTTATAAACACAGGTCTGTAACATATCACATACATATCACAAACATGATCAATACTCATAGCCCAGGTTGCGTTCAGTATACAAATATGTCATAAACACACGTCTCTAACTTATTGCATACATACCACAAACAGGCTGAGTACTCTCTCTCACAGCTCAGGGTGCTTTCAAAATACAGTAAAACATGTCATAAACATGTCTGAAACTTAACACATACACATCCTAAATAGGTTGAATACTCCCATAGCTCAGGGTGCGTTCATCATACAGTAGTGCATGTCACAAACACATCTGTTACTTATCATATACAAATCACAAACAAGTTAAATACTCTCTCTCTCATAGATCACGGCGCTTTCACAATACAGAAAATATATCATAAACATGTCTGAAACATATTGCATGCATATCACAAACAAGTTGAATGCTCCCTCTCATAGCTCATGGTGCATTGACAAACACAGTAAAACAAGACATAAACATGTCCGTAACTTATCGCATACATAACACAAAGAAGTTGAATACTCTTTCTCAGAGCTTAAGGTGCACTCACAATACAGTAAAACATGTCATAAACATGTCTGTAACTTATCACATACATATCACAAACATGTTGAATACTCTCTCTCAGAGCTCGGGGTGCATTCACAGTACAATAAAACATGTCATAAATATGTCTGTAATGTATCACATACATATCAGAAACAAGTTGAATATGAGCCAACGACTTAATGGTATGTTTGACCAGTGTTTCAATATGATTTATCTAGCATTTAACAAAGGTTCATCCTCCACTTACGGTCGTTCGTTTGTTTTCAACCTGTTTGTGATAAGTATCAGATAAGTTGCTTAGAAAAGTTTTGCTATATTATGGACGCATACTTAGAGGTAGCGAGCGCGTCTGGCTCACAACTGGATGACAAATGTTCGAATCTCTAACCGGACAAAGAGAAACAGATGGTCGCCTTCCGTAAAAAATCTAGCGTGCCTTTGTTGACATAAACAGTTATTTACAAACCTAGTTTTTAGATGACTGTTGTGAACTGCGGCTAGAGAGAGAGAGAGAGAGAGAGAGAGAGAGAGAGAGAGAGAGAGAGAGAGAAGAGAAATGAAAAAACCTCTCTCTCTCTCTCTCTCTCTCTCTCTCTCTCTCTCTCTCTATATATATATATATATATATATATATATATATATATATATATATATATATATATATATATATATATATATATATATACATATACAAAATATAAATAAACTTATATATGTAATATACTGTGTGTGTATATGTATGTATGTATGTATGTATATATATATATGTATATATATATATATATATATATATATATATATATATATATATATATATATATATATATATATATATATATATATATATATATTTCAACAGGATTTTTGCAGCCTCGCCACAACGTGTAATTGGACTTCATCTCTTTCGGGAGCAGAGCCACTAATTAAAACAAAACGCAGTTTTGCAAGCCTCCGCAAAAGCGGAAGGTCGCATTTAGTGTAATGGCAGCTTTCACCAAAATAATTTCGAGGGAGGAAACTGTTTCCAGCGACATATTTCTGTAACAAGAGTCGTCCGGGGGAATGCCCTTTGGAAATCCAACCGACTGAATATTTTATGTTGTCAGTTCTTTGCAGTCTGGGTCTGGGAATGGGGGCCTGGGTTGGCATGTATGATGGGTGGGTGGAGGGAGGGCGTGTGTACATGGGGTCGTGGGGAGGGGTGCTCGGAATTGGGTCGTGGGGGGAGGTAGAGAAGACAGAGGGTTAGATTTCCATCTCCATCTCCTAGTGGGTGAGCTGGGAGCTGCGCCATTGTTACTACAATATTACAGAGCAGGTGGCAACAAACCTCCCTTCTACGTTTCCGTATGCATGAGAGAGAGAGAGAGAGAGAGAGAGAGAGAGAGAGAGAGAGAGAGAGAGAGAGAGAGAGAGAGAGAGAGAGAGAGAGAGAGAGAGTTTTATTATAATTCAGCCTCGTCATATTCTGTTGATAACAGTTACCTGGAATCATCGCTCTGTTTTAGTTATGACTAAACGACCAAAACAGACCAACAACAAGGAGAGAGAGAGAGAGAGAGAGAGAGAGAGAGAGAGAGAATGATATTAACTGTTGTGTTACCTCTCTTTCCAAGGAGACGCCAACCCTGCTCCTTTAACAAAATCAGGTGAAATGATCCAGGCAACAAGGTGTAAGACAAAACAAGCTGGTTTATTTGTGATTAAACTTTCCCAAAACAAACCAACAAGAAAATAAAATGTCTTTACCAATACAGAATTAAATTTCTTTACCAATAGGAAAACAAAATATCTTTACCAATACAGAAAATAAAATGTCTTTCAATACAGAAAATAAAAGTTCCAATAAAGAAAATAAAATGCTCTGTTTTAATTAGAAAATAAAATGTCCAAAACAGACCAAAAATAAAATGGGGACAGTACAGAAACCAAAATGACCAAGAGAAAGAGAAATAAAAGAGAGAGAAATAAAAGTCTTCACCAATGAAATTAAATGTCTTTCCAATACAGAAAATAAATTCTCTTTCCAAAGGAGAAATAAAATGCTCCTTTAACAGAAAATAAAAGGTGAAATGATCCAGGCAAAAAGGTCTTAAGACAGAAAATAAGCTGGTTTATCCAATACAGAAAATAAAATGGACTTTCCACACAAAATAAACCACAAAGAAAATAAAATGTCTTTACCGGTGCAGAAAATAAAATGTCTTTACCGGTGCAGAAAATAAAATGTCTTCACCAATACAGAAAATAAAATGTCTTTACCAATACAGAAAATAAAATGTCTTTCCAATACAGAAAATAAAATGTCTTCACCAATAAAGAAAATAAAATGTCTTTACCAATACAGAAAATAAAATGTCTTTACCAATAACAGAAAATAAAATGTCTTTACCAGTACAGAAAATAAAATGTCTTCACCAATAAAGAAAATAAAATGTCTTTAAATGTCTTTACAGAAAATAAAATCACCAATAAAAAATAAAATGTCTTTACCAATAAAGAAAATAAAATGTCTTTACCAATAAAGAAAATTAAATGTCTTTACCAATAAAGAAAATTATATTTCTTTACCAATAAAGAAAATAAAACGTCTTTACCAATAAAGAAAACAAAATATCTTTACCAATACGGAACATAAAATTTCTTTACCAATAAAGAAAACAAAATATGTTTACCAATAAAGAAAACAAAATATCTTTACCAATAAAGAAAATAAAATATCTTTACCAATACAGAAAATAAAACGTCTTCACCAATAAAGAAAATAAAATATCTTTACCAATAAAAATAAAATTTCTTTACCAATAAAGAAAGTAAAATGTCTTTACCAATACAGAAAATAAAATATCTTTACCAATACAGAAAATAAAATGTCTTCACCAATAAAGAAATTAAATGTCTTTACCAATAAAGAAAGTAAAATGTCTTTACCAATAAAGAAATAAAATGTCTTTAGCAATAAAGAAAATTATATCTCTTTACCAATAAAGAAAATTAAATTTCTTTACCAATAAAGAAAACAAAATATCTTTACCAATACGGAACATAAAATTTCTTTACCAATAAAGAAAACAAAATATCTTTACCAGTAAAGAAAACAAAATATCTTTACCAATAAAGAAAACAAAATATCTTTACCAATAAAGAAAATAAAATATCTTTACCAATACAGAAAATAAAACGTCTTCACCAATAAAGAAAATAAAATATCTTTACCAATAAACAAAATAAAATTTCTTTACCAATAAAGAAAATAAAATGTCTTTACCAATACAGAAAATAAAATATCTTCACCAATACAGAAAATAAAATGTCTTCACCAATAAAGAAAAAAATTCTTTACCAATACAGAAATTAAAATGTCTTCACCAATAAAGAAAATAAAATGTCTTCATCAATAAAGAAAATTAAATTTCTTTACCAATAAAGAAAATAAAATTTCTTTATCAGTACAGAAAATAAAATATCTTTACCAATAAAGAAAATAAAATGTCTTCACCAATAAAACTTAATCAAAACAACATGAAACACTGACAGCACGTATTCCAAAAGAGAACAAACCCTCATCAAATCAAGAATTTTCAATCGAACTGCAGCAAAAATGTTACAACGAGAGAGAAAACTAAGGAAGAAGACGAAATACTATTAAATGCAGCAAGAGCATCCCAAAATGATATGTAATTAAATCAAGACAGTGCTTTCCAAGATAAGATGAAATGCAATGATCTCAAGAAAGTGCATTCCAAAATAAATCGAAAAACCCTTAAATCAACTGCAATGAGGGAAGAAAATGCATTCCAAATAAGACGAAAGGCAATGAAGTTAAGAAAGTGCGTTCCAAATAGGATGAAATGCGATGAAGTTAAGAGTGTGCATTCGAAAATAGGATGAAACACTATATACTCCAGGAAGTCCATTCCAAAATAAATTGAAATACGATGAAATCCAGACATTTCATTAGAAAATTATTGGAAATACAGTAAAATCCATAAAGTGCATTCACAAATAAGATGAAATGCAATAAAGTTAAGTGCGTGCATACCAAAAAGGGATGAAACACAATTTATCTTAGAAAATGGATTCCAATGAATTAAATTACCATTAAATCCAGGAGGTGCATTCCAAAATAAATCTACATACCATTAAATCCAGAAAGTGCATTCCAAAATAAATCGTAATACCAATTAATTCAGGAAGTGCATTCATAAATAAATAGAAGTATCACTGAATTCAGAGAGAACATTCCAAAATAAATCGAAATAACATTAAATCTAGGAAATGTTTTCCAAAATTAATTGAAATACCATTAAATCCAGAGAGTGCTCCAAAATAAATCTAAATACCATTGAATTCAGAGAGTGCACCCCAAAATAAACCATAATACTAATTAATTCAGAAAGTGCATTCCAAAATAAATCTAAATACCGTTGAATAAAGAAAGTGCTTTCCAAAATAAATCTAAATACCACTGAATCCAGAAAGTGCATCGTAATTAAATCGAAATAGCACTGAATCCAGAAAGTGCATTTCAAGATAAATCGAAATGCCATTAAATCCTGAAAGTCCATTACAAAATAAATCGAAAAAAATTGAATGCAGAAAGTGCATTCCAAAATAAATCGAAATACCATTAAATATATGAAGTGCATTCCAAAATAAAAGGAAATATCATTGAATCCAGAAAGGGCATTCCAAAAAAATCTAAATGCCATTAAATCCACAGACAGCATTCCAAAATACATGGAAATACCATTAAATCCAGAAAGTGCTTTCGAAACTAAATCGAAATACCATTAAATCCAGAAAGTTCATTCCAAAATAAATAGGAATACCATTAAATCCAGAAAAATCATTCCAAAATAATTTGAAGAACCATTAAATCCAGAAAGAGTATTCCAATGTAAATTGAAATACCATTAAACCCAGAAAGTGTATTCCAAAATAAATCGAAATACCATTAAATCCAGAAAATGCATTACAAAATATATTGAAATTCTATTAAATCAAGAAGTGCAGTCCAAAATGTATCGAAATACCATTTAATAGAGAAATTGCATTCCAAAGTAAATGGAAATACCATTAAATCCAGAAAGTGCATTCCAAAATAAATTGAAATGATATTAAATCAGTAAGTGCATTACAACATAAATAGAAATACCTTTTAATCAAGAAAGTGCATTCCAAAATAAACTCAAATATTATAAAATCTAAAAAGTGCATTCCAAAATAAATGGAAATACCATTAAATCCACAACACGCCTTACCAAATAAATCGAAATACCATTAAATTCAGAAAGTGCATTCCATAAAATATTTAAATAATCTTAAATCCAGAAATTAAATTATAAAAAAATACCATAGAATCCAGAGAGTGCATTTGAAAAAAAATTGAAATACTTTTCAATCCAGAAATTGCATCCAGAAAGAAATCGAAATAGCATTAAATCAATAACGTGCATTCTAAAATAAATCGAAATATTAAATCCAGAAAGTGCATTCCAAAATAAATCGAAATACCTTTGAATCCAGTCACTGCATTTCAAAATAAATCGAAATACCATTGAATCCACAGTGTGCATCCCAAAATAATCCGAATACCACTGAATCCAGAAATTGCATTCCAAAATATATCGAAATACCGTTGAATCCACAATGTGCATTCCAAAAGAAATTGAAATACAATTGAATCCGTACAGTTCATTCCAAAATAAATCTAAACACAATTGATTCCAGAAAGTGCATTCCTAAATAAATCAAACTACCATTGACCCCAGAAAGTACACGCCTAAATAAATCAAAATACCACTGAACCCAGAAATTGCATTCCGAAACAAATCAAACTACCATTGAATCCAGGAAGTGCATTCCTAAATAAATCGAAATACCATTGAATCCAGAAACTGCATCTGAAAATAAATCAAAATACCACTGAACCCAGAAAGTGCATTCCAAAATAAATCGAAATACCATTGAATCCACAGTGTGCATTCCTAAATAAATCAAAATACCACTGAATTTAGAAATTGCATTCCAAAATAAATCGAAATAACATTCAATCCAGAAAGTGCATGTGAAAATAAATCAAAATACCATTGAATCCAGAGAGCGCATTCCAAAATAAATCGAAATGCCATCGAATCCATACAGTTCATTCCAAAATAAATCGAAATACCACTGAATCCAGAAAGAGCAATCCAATATAAATCGAAATACCACTGAATTCTGAAAGTGCATTCCAAAATAAATCGAAATACCACTGAATCCAGAATTTGCATTCCAAAATAAATCGAAATGACATTGAATCCAGAAAGTACATTCCTAAATAAATGGAAATACCACTGAACGCAGAAATTGCATTCCGAAATAAATCAGACTACCATTGAATCCAGAAAGTGCATTCCTGAATAAATCAAAATAGCACTGAATCCAGAAATTGCATTCCAAAATAAATGGAAATACCACTGAATCCAGAAAATGCATTCCAAAATAAATCGAAATACCATTGAATCCAAAAACTGCATTCGAAAATACATCAAAATAACAATGAATCCAGAAAGTGCATCTGAAAATAAATCGAAATACCATTGAATCCATACAGTTCATTACAAAATAAATCGAAATACCATTGATTCCAGAAAGAGCATTTCAATATAAATGGAAATACCATTGAATCCATAAAGTGTATTCCAAAGTAAATTGTAATACCACTGAAGCCAGAATTTGCATTCCAAAATAAATCGAAAAACCAATGAATCCACAATATGCATTCCAAAATAAATCGAAATACTATTAAATCCCGATATTGCAATACAAAAAAAATAAAAATACCATTAAATCCAGAAAGTG
This sequence comes from Macrobrachium rosenbergii, assembly GCF_040412425.1. Taxonomy (NCBI): domain Eukaryota; kingdom Metazoa; phylum Arthropoda; class Malacostraca; order Decapoda; family Palaemonidae; genus Macrobrachium; species Macrobrachium rosenbergii. The sequence continues at coordinate 4,473,006 of NC_089777.1, read as the reverse complement.
CATTGCAATATAATACTAAATACCATTAAATCCTGAAAGCGCATTCTAAAATAAATCGAATTACCATTGAATCCAGAAAGTGCATTCCGATATAAATTGGAATACCATTGAATCCACAATGTGCATTCTAAATTAAATCGAAATACCACTGAATCCAGAAACTGCATTAAAAAATAAATGAAAATGCCATTGAATCCACAGTGTGCATTCTAAAATAAATCGAAATAAAACTGAAACCAAAATGTCTATTCCAAAATAAATCGTAATACCATTAAATCCAGAAAGTGCATTCCAAAATAAATCGAAATACAACTGATTCCAGAAAGTGTATTCCAAAATAAATCGAAATACCATTGAATCCAGGATGTGCATTTCACAATAAATTAAAATACCATTAAATCCAAAAAGTCCATTGCAAAATAAATCGAAATACCATTAAATCCAGAAAGTGCATTTCAAAATAAATCGAAATATCATTACACCCAGAAAGTTCATTCCAAAATAAATCAAAATACAATTGAATCCAGAAAGTGGATTCCAAAATAAATCGAATATCATTAAATCCAGAAAATACATTCCAAAACAAATCGAAATATCATTACATCCATAAAATGCACTCCAAAATAAATCGGAATACAATTCAATCCTGAACGTGCATTCCAAAATAAATCGAAATATTATTAAACCCAGAAAATGCATTCGGAAAAAATCGAAATATCATTAAATCCAGAAAATGCATTCCAAAATAAATCAAAATACCATTGAATCCAGAAAGTGCGTTCCAGAATAAATCAAAACATCATTAATTCCAGAAAATGTATTCCAAAAGAAATCTAGATATCATTAAATCCAGAAAATGTATTCCAAAATAAATAAAAAATATAATTAAATCCAGAAAGTGTATTCCAAAATATATCGAAATACAATTGAATCCAGAAAGTGCATTTCAAATTCATTCGAAATACTATTAAATCCAGAAAATGCATTCCGAAATAAGATGAAATGCAATTAAATAAAAAAAAAGTGCATTCCAAAATAGGATGAAATACCATTTATTACAGAAATTGCATTCCAAAATAAGATGAAATGGAATTAAATAAAACAGAGGCATTGCAAAATAGAATGCAATATATACCATTTATTAAAAAAGTGCATTCCAAAACAAATCGAAACACCATTAAATCCAGAAAATGCATTACCAAATAAATCGAAATTTTGAAAGAACTACGAGCCAGAAAAACCGTGAGTGAATTTACGATGAAAGTGAACTGACGTATCTTAACTTTCGAAAAATAATTATTAACTTTTCCTCGGCGATTACAACATAAATTGTCGTGCTTTGTTTCAATTATGTAATAAGAAAAAGGTCGTCAGTCATTTTTATGACGTAAGAAGCCAACACAGACGGTAAACACCGAAAATGTCTAGACAGTTTTCTTCAGTCTGGTTTTATTTATAGATTATATTTTCGCTGAAGAGTAGCGTGCATCGTCTAAGGGGTAATTCTTATTTATACATATATATATATAGTAGAGTACACCGTATATATATATATATATGTAATCATATATATATATATATATATATATATATATATATATATATATATATATATATATATAATGATAATTCCTTTATATACTGTATATAATGATGGTGTTATTTTAAATTATAAATATATATATATATATATATATATATATATATATATATATAATGATAATTAATACTGTATATAATGATGGTGTTATTTTCCGTAATGCTAACAAAGAAAGGACTTCTCTCCTTCCCACTCTCCTACAGGTAACAGCTTTGGTAATGTTTTGATTTACACTTACAACAAATAAGGTGACTATCACCTACTTAAAACGTCTCTCTCTCTCTCTCTCTCTCTCTCTCTCTCTCTCTCTCTCTCTCTCTCTCTCTCTCTCTCTCTCTCTCTTCAAAGTCTCTAACAGCCATAAATATAACAAATGCAAATATTAACAGAGCCTTTGTGGTCTAGTTACCTTCATTCAATTCTCTCATACTTTTATCCAAACATATATCTCTATCTTAATGGTACCTTAACCTCTAGCTACCTTAACTGAACTATCTTAACAAAACCTTTATCTCAAATTCAACAAAAAGTTATATTTTAAAATATGCTATCTTCACAGAGCCTCTATCCATAGCTATTTTAAGCAAGCCTTCACACCTAGTTCTTATGACATACCCATTTTATCTTACCTCCAGCTATCTTAACATAGCTATCTTAATAGAACTTAAACTTCAAATACTTAAAGGTAGTTCTCACTTCTAGCTCTTTTAGATTCTCTACAGCTCTAAAAAGAGCCGGTCTCCAACTACCTTAGCAAATATCTTACCTAGAGCCATCTTAAATTCTAATATATTCTTATAAACAAAGTATCAATCGAATCTATCTTAAAGGATTGTGTGTTAAAGAACTTAACAGTCTTTAATTATAACTATCTTGATGGAATATTAATCTT
>NC_089777.1:4433014-4463014 GCF_040412425.1 Macrobrachium rosenbergii | reverse complement strand
TATATATATATATATATATATATATATATATATATATATATATATATATATATATATATATATAATATTTATATATAATATATATGTGTATATATATGTACATGTATATACATGTATATATATATATATATATATATATATATATATATATATATATATATATATATATATATATATATATATATATATATAAATCAACAAACATAAAAATAACCCCTTGAAAACAATAGGGAGCAAAAGAGCCTGCAAAGGTCACATGCGTCATCAGCATCACTATGCAAGGCGGATGACCGCCCACCCATCCACCCACTCCTCCCTCCCTCCCTCCCTCTCCCCCTTTCAGCGTCAGACAGACGAAGGCAATTGTATCTGAAGCGCCGGAGGTCATGAACTATATAATCCAGGCTCTCTGGGGAACTCCAACTTCGCTGTTAGGATGAATATACGATGTCGGAGGCAAAAATAGATCTCGGCGAAGATATTTCGCGTTGTGACTGCGACGCTAATGCGTCATAGTGACGCTACCATTTCACAGCGACGCAAATGCGCCATAGCGACGCAAATGCGTCACATCGACGCAAACACGTCACAGCGTCGCAAATGCTACATAGTGACGCAAACGCGTCACGGCGACGCAAACACGTGTAGTGACGCAAACACCGTGCAGTGACGCAAACACGTCTACTGAAGCAAACACGTCACATTGTTACAAACACGTCACATCGTCGCAAACACGTCTACTGAAGCAAACACGTCACATTGTCACAAACACGTCACATCGTCGCAAACACGCCTACTGAAGCAAACACGTCACATCGTCGCAAACACGCCTACTGACGCAAACACGTCACAGCGTCGCAATCACGTGCAATTCAGCGACGGAAACAGGTTCAGAGTAACGCAAGCACGTCACAGCGACGTAAACACGCCCAATGACGCAAACGCGTCACAGCGACGCGTTTCTGGACGGCAGAGCTTCTGGTCATGTCTGTGAGTTAATGATCGCTGTGAGGCTAGATGTTCATCAGGGAAGATACATAAATTGTGCTGGGAAATGGAGCGAGCGGCGCTTCTCCAGAGTGCTGATACATTCATGCGCGATGTCTGGGTCTCCAGACAGACTACAAAAATGGGTTTCATTATACAGTGTATTAATGAACGCGTTCGTCTGTCTTCTGCGGGATCCCACGTTAGCACATCAAGGTTAAGAGACCACTGTGTATGTTGGCTTTGTGGGCTAAGGCGTCACTGTAGTCCTGAGTTCTTGTCCTTCGCTGGTTCGAGCCCAAGGGACGACGAACTTATTATCAACTAAAAAATTCCCCTTCGGTAACATATATGAAAATATATTATTTCCGATGTAGAGCGAATTGGATATTAAAGGACGTTTGTAGCTTACTGATTGTATATAAATCACGGTGATGTGATAAAATTTATATATATATATATATATATATATATATATATATATATATATATATATATATATATATATATATATATATATATATATATATATATATATATATATATATATATATATATATATATATATATATATATATATATATATACATACATACACAGGGTGTAACAAGAGTTTATGCAAATATTTTGGGAAATGTAAGAAAAAGTCATTCTGAGCAGAAAATGTTCTATAAACATGTACATTTTATTAGGCTTTGTTTATGAAGTGAATTTTAAAAATAACCGTTATTATTAAATGGGCAAGTAAGCTGGCGCGTATGGGATGTCCAGTGAGTAGTCAGGGATACGGGGGGAGGGTTGATGAAGCGCATTGAGGAACTCAACTGCTAGCCTTTTAATTATGATTTTCTCTTGCAGGTTATTGAAAAATGTAACATTACAGTCTCTTCAACTGGTAAATCACCTGTGGACAGACTTCATGTAACTGATTTTAATGATTAACTTTACGTCTCAGGAAAGTGATGTAAATGCTGCTTGGCAACATTTATTTGTGATCGTTGAATTCTAGTGCAAACTGTCCCGCCGCCTCGTCGCGGAATTGTTGAATCAGGAGTCAGGACTAGGCCTACACCCGTGCTGAATGAGTGATAGTGACAATAATCATGATGACAAGGGATTGTAGGTAGGGATGATACTGCACTTTGAACAATGTCAGCTCTTTTACCTCTTTCGATTACTGTATGAATAGGCTACCTTTGACAGGAAAGAATGAAGAAAGCGAATTTTCCACAATATTCCCATTCTTTTTAACCTGAAAGAGACGAAAGCGTTTACATAGGTGAGTTTTTTCTTTTGACTGGTATGTCATGAATACTTTTGATGGAGAAGGAGAGATTTTTGATAATACGTTTTAAACCTTGGACTGATGTTTGATGTATACGTAGGCCTATTTTGATGGAGGAGAGTTTCCATTAGGCTTGCTTTTCTATCCTTTATCGAAGTCCAGTGAATACCATTGACGGAGAGGGAAGTTTCAATGATTCATGCATTTTTCCCCCTTTGTTCAGTATCTGAAAATACATTTAATTTGGAGACATTTTATTCACATTAGCCTAATCGCCGATTTTCTTTTTTGTATGACAGTGGAGTGCGAGTAATCTACAAATGGAATTGTTGCAAAACCCATAAATAAACATCTTATCTGCATATTCCACATTACTGGAATGGTAAAGCATTTTCTCCAGTTTCTTGGTCTCAAAATGAATCCGGAATCTGACGCTTGTTACCCGGACGCGCTCACTTATCTTGGCAGAAAAGCGAGACTGCTCAAAGTAACAAGTGAACTGATCAGCTCCATCCCCCTCCCCCCAATATCCCTGACTACTCACTCCGACATCCCATGAACCATCTTTCTTGCCTGTTTAATGATAACAGTTATTTTAAAAATTCACCCCACCGATAAATGAAGCCTTAAACTGTACATGTTTATAGAACATTTTCTGCTCAGAATTACTTTTTCTTTCACTTCTCAAAATATCTGCATAAACTCGTGTTATATATATATATATATATATATATATATATATATATATATATATATATATATATATATATATATATATATTAGCTGACCAACCCAGCATTGCCTGGGAGAAGTCTGAATGACAACCGATAAACTTTCTCTCTCTCTCTCTCTCTCTCTCTCTCTCTCTCTCTCTCTCTCTCTCTCTCTCTCTCCTCCTTAACACCCCTCCCTCTCTCTCTCTCTCACTTCCTCACTTCCTCTCCTCTTTCTTTCTTCTCTCTCCTCTCTTTCTCCCCACCCTCTCTCTCTCTCTCCTCCCCTCTCTCTCTCTCTCTCTCTCTCTCTCTCTCTCTCTCCAACCCTCCCTGTCTCTTTCCTCTTTCTTCCTTACACCCTCTCTCTCTCTCTCACTTCCTCTCTCTCTCACTTCCTCTCCCTCTCTCTCTCTCTTACTCTCTCCCTTCTCCCTAACACCCCCTCTACTCTCTCTCACTACCTCTCTCTCTCTCTCTCTCTCTCTCTCTCTCTCTCCTCTTTCTTTCTCTCACTCTCTCTCTTTCTCTCTCTAACCCTCTCTGTCTCTTTACTTCTTTCTTCTCCCTAACATCCCCTCTACTCTCTCCCTCTCACTCTCTCTGTCACCCCCTTCCCAACCCCCACCCGCTTTGGTGTCACTGATGCCTTAACCTCACAGTAATCTTTTCCAGATAGTAAGTCATATGTCTACTGAAATTAGGTATGATAAATTCGTAAAGTTACTAAGTCTACGGGCATAACCAGCCCCGTTTCAGGGAAGCCCTTCCCACACCCAACCTCCTTTGGTGCCTGTGATGTCTTACCCCCGACAGTATTCTTTTCCAGATAGTAAGTCATATGTATGCCAAGTTTGGTTGAAACTGCTCCATGTATTTCAGAGTTATGCTGGAACATACATACATACATCCATTTTTATATATACATATATGTAATTGTAACAGCCACAATGCCCTCTTAACTTTCTCGAATTCTTCGCACTTTTTTTGGATATGCTTGTCACTATAAAGCCTTAAGATCCAAGTCCGAGCGAATTTCTTCATATTTCTTGCACTTGGATCTTAAGGCTTTGTAGTGACAAGCGTATCCAAAAGAGCACAAAGAATTCGAGAAAGTTAAGAGGGCACTGTGGCTATTACAATTACGTATGTACAATCACTCAAAAAAGTTTTGCAACATACTTCAAAACTTTTCGGACAACAGCTTATAATAGCGACATCTTGCGCTATTTGGCAACTCAGTTGTAAGCGCATGAAACAACTGAGCACTAGTGATGGGTCCGAGAAATTACCTGCAGTTTCCCTTAAACAGGGCTTTTTCTGATACTGCTTACTATTGTCATATTTTACTCAATTGAAGGATGTTACTATAATACTTCAGAGGTCATTGCTGTTCTTATGTTTTAATATTTTCATCTCCAACTGCCATCACTATCGTTGTTTTATCTCCTTCTTATGTGTGAACTTTGTAGGCATAGGCCTACGACTGTTACAAGTTAAACTATTAGTCTTATTAACATCAACAAATACGACTTTTGTAAAGATTTGCTTCACATTATTATTAATTAAATTTCTGAATGACTAATCCTATGTATATTGTGAACTAGTGAAACTTAATATATTATATACTGAACTAGACTAACAGATTTCACGTCTATTTTTGTAATACATAGAATATAAACGCACACGCATACATACATACATACATACATATATATATATATATATATATATATATATATATATATATATATATATATATATATATATGTATATATGTGTGTATATCTATATATATGTGTATATATATATATATATATATATATATATATATATATATATATATATATATATATATGTATATATATATATATATATATATATATATATATATATATATATATATATATATATATATATATATATATATATATATATATATATATATAATGCCGTTATCATGTGTAATTTCTCATTTCTTTCATTGCTACTTAGGCCTATCATTTTGATGCCTCTTATGAAGTTAACTGAATATATAACGCATATTTTGTATTTCTTATTATCTAAGTTTCTAAAGAATTAAAATTAGCTAATAGTTCAACAGTAATTTAGTTAATGCTAAATGCCAGTATGCCAGCAGTGAAGAAGACTACCATGCTCATCAGTGGAGAATGTCTCCTCCTCATCGCAAAAGATGACTCGTACAGAAATCATCGGCCACTGGATTTATATTATAACGCAAACTCTAGCCTCTATTCTTTGTGTTTCGCTGATATGAAGTGTTTCTTGGCAGGAGTATGATGAAATAATATCTTGGTCTCATGTAGCCTGTTACGGATGGTTTGAGCAGCAACTTGAAGGAGAGCGTAATGTTCTCTCTTTATAGCAACATCGGTTGTCAGGAGGAGTTAGGCGGAGCTCCTTCAGTGATCATCCGATGATGATCCTTAACAGTAGTTTTTACAATGAATTTATCATGTTTCCTCGTTCTCTCTGTTGTTGTATCCCTCTATACATGGTTGTTTTTATTTACGCTAAGCTGCCGAGCAATATCTACGATAGAAACATTAGTCTTATCAAGCTAATGATTGTGGTGCCGATGAGTCTCTTGCCCAACTTACCGGTGCAAGTGACGTGACAGTTTAGTTTAACTTTCCTGCCCGAATGTGGAGTCACACGATAACATACGACGTTATGAGATTTTTTCTTTTTTGTTTCTGACAACGATAATGGTTGAATTCTTTCTTTATTTATTTATATATAATTTCATTGATGATTATTCAATATTATTTTATTAGTTCAATAAGCTTTTATCTGGATTCGAAATATAGTTTCTTCTTTGACTCTTTTGCCCAATCATCTGAAGTGAAATTTTTCAAAATGTTTCGTCATTTTTCGTAATATGAATGTTTCACTCACCATTCTTTTTTATATTGTGAACCGTATGATTAATAACCAAAATCGAATAAGAAAATTACATTTCCTTGTAAATATCAAAAGAACAAATTACTGTTAGGTGAACGAAAACTTCTGGAACATGTTGCAGAATATTTTTGAGTGAGTGTACCTGGTAAAAAATGACCAGTAGATTCTACATATACATACATATATATCTATCTATCTATCTATCTATATATATATATATATATATATATATATATATATATATATATATATATATATATATATATATATTGTGAGTCATTAACGAATTGCACCAATCTCTGATCCGCTCGGTTCCCTTCTCCGGCTTCATTATAGCGATCTCGGATTCAGACTCGGGCGTTGTGAGTAATAGACCTCATTACCGTTGGGTCACGCATAAACACTCGGACGCGCATGCGCGATCGTTTCGATCCCCCCCTCCCCGGCTCCCTTCCAAATGGACATCGTCGTCATGCTTCGTTGGCGTTCGCTAATGATTGTTTTCTGATCTCCGACTCTTAATTATTTTCGTAAAGCTGCAGTCGCTGTTTGGGGATCATTTCTCGAATATTATTTGTGGGTACCATGTCTTTAATATCATAGTTTGGGTGTCATTTCCCTAATAATACCGTTCCGGTATTATTTATCAAATATTATTTATGAATATCATTTCTTTCATATTACTGTTCGGGTATTATTCATTAAATATTTCTTTTTTGGGGTGGGGCCTAAAAGGCCAGACAACGTTTAATTTGCTCACATTTCAGCGATTCTGCGTCGCCAAGACTTAAATTGGAACTGGAATTGGAATATACAATTTAGGCCAAAGACCAAGCACTGGCACCTATGAGGCCATTCAGTCCTGTAGGTGAAATTGAGAATAAAAAAGGTTCGAAAAGTGTAACGGGAGGAAAACCTCGCAGTTGCACTATGAAACGAACGTTAGGAGTAGGTTAAGGGAAGTAAGATGAAAGATAAAGAATATGAACGGAGGTACAGTAAAAGGAATGAAAAAGTTGTTGCCAGAGGCCTAAGGAAGGGACGCTGCAAAGGGCATTAAGTAATGCCTACAGTCAAGATATAAAGTAAATGTTTTCATAACATAAACAACTGGTAATTCTATAAACATGACTTTCGTAAATAAGTTCAATAAGTATTAGTTTATTTTCTTGTAGTTAACTTTCACAATAAGCCTGCCAACGTCTGCAAGGAAATCCCCTCTTGTTTTAATTTTTAATCTTCTTGCAGGTATCTACCTAAATGCGTTTGGCTATGTCTAACCAGAAATGCTTCTAACTGTCTTTAAATCCTTTGCAGTGAAAACAGGAATGGAAACAGGTCTTTTGAAGTGAAAACAGAAATAGTAACACATCTATTGCAGTGAAAACATAAAGGTAAAAGTTATTTTGCAGTGAAAACATAAAGGTAAAAGTTATTTTGCAGTGAAAACAGGAGTGGTAACAGGTCTCGAGGTGAAACCAAGAATGGAAACAGTTCCCTTGCAGTGAAAACAAGGAAGACCATAGTTCTGTTGCAGTGAAAACAGGAAAAGCCATAGTTCTGTTGCAGTGAAAACAGGAAAGGCAACAGCTCTCTTGCAGTGAAAACAAGCATGGTAACAAGTCTTCTGCAGTGAAAACAGGAATGGCGAAAGGTCTCTTGCAGTGAAAACATAGAAGGTAAAAGTTAATTTGCAGTGAAAACAGGAATGGTAACATTTCTCTTGCAGTGAAAACAAGAATGAAAACATTCTCTTGCAGTGAAAACAAGTATGGAAACAGTTCTCTTGCAGTGAAAACAGGAAAGGCAACAGTTCTCCTGCAGTGAAAACAGGAAAGGCAACAGTTCTATTGCAGTGAAAACTGGAAAGGCAACACTTATTTTGCATTGAAAACAGAATGATGACAGTTCTCCAGCAGTGAAAACAAGAATGGTAAAAGATCTCTTGCAGTGACAGAATAAAAGGTAAAAGTTATTCTGCTGTGAAAACAAGGATGGTAACAGGTCACTTGCAGTGAAAATAAGAATGGAAACAGTTCTCTTGCAGTGAAAACAGGAATAGTAACAGTTCCCTTGCGGTGAAAACAGGAATGGTAAGAGGTCTTGAGCAGTGAAAACAAGCACGGTAACAGTTCTCTTACAGTGAAAACAGGAAAAGGTAACAGTTCTATTTCAGTGAAAATAGGAATGGTAACAGGAAAGGCAACAATTCTCTTGCAGTGAAACTAGGAAAGGCAACAGTTCTATTGCAGTGAAAACAGGAATAGTAACAGTTCTTTTCCAGTGAAAACAGGAAAAGGTAACATTTCTATTTCAGTGAAAATAGGAATGGTAACAGGAAAAGCAACAATTCTCTTGCAGTGAAGCTAGGAAAGGCAACAGTTCTATTGCAGTGAAAACAGGAATAGTAACAGTTCTTTTCCAGTGAAAACAGGAAAGGTAACATTTCTATTTCAGTGAAAATAGGAATGGTAACAGGAAAAGCAACAATTCTCTTGCAGTGAAGCTAGGAAAGGCAACAGTTCTATTGCAGTGAAAACAGGAATAGTAACAGTTCTTTTCCAGTGAAAACAGGAAAAGGTAACAGTTCTATTTCAGTGAAAATAGGAATGGTAACAGGAAAAGCAACAATTCTCTTGCAGTGAAGCTAGGAAAGGCAACAGTTCTATTGCAGTGAAAACTGGAAAGGCATCAGTTCTCTTGCAGTGAAACAGGAAAAGACAACAGTCCTATTGCAGTGAAAATAGGAAAGGCAACTGTTCTCTTGCAGTGGAGACAGGAAAGGCAACAGTTCTCTTGCAGTGAAAACAGGAAAGACAACAGTTCTATTGCAGTGAAAATAGGAAAGGCAACAGTTCTTGCAGTGAAAACAGGAAAGACAACAGTTTTATTGCAGTGAAAATAGGAAGGGCAACAGTTCTCGCAGTGAAAACAGGAAAGGCAACAGTTCTATTGCAGTGAAAATAGGGAAGACAACAGTTCTTGCAGTGAAAATAGGAAAAACAACAGTTTTATTGCAGTGAAAATAGGAAAGGCAACAGTTCTTGCAGTGAAAACAGGAAAGGCAATAGTTCTCTTGCAGTGAAATAGGAAGACAATAGTTGTCTTGTAGTGAAAACAGGAATGGTAACAGGTCTCTTGCAGTGAAAAGAGGAAAGGCAACAGTTCTCTTGCAGTGAAAGCAGGAATAATAACAGGTCTTTTGCAGTGAAAATAGGAAATGCAATAGTTCTCTTGTAGTGAAAACAGGAAAGGCAACAGTTCTCTTGCAGCGAAAACAGGAAAGCCCTCATACAGGTTTTCTCCATACACAAACAATGCAATCATACATATTAACATATGATATATTTACACAAGTTTATCGTTTTAGTTAAATCACGCGAACGCACATCCAAAAAATACATGTACAATAATTGATCAATATCGTATACATCAGTATTCTCTCATTTAAGAGAATTAAAGTCCTCACTCTAAGCTTACTCACTTTCTTTCACTTTCTTTTCATAATCCGGAATTTCGATCAATGCTTTCTATGACAAACCATTTTCGCTTTCTCATTCCTACTTAAACAAAGCCTCATTTTTAATATGATAAAAGTTCCATAATCTCCAGTTTTTCAAAAGGAAACATTCATTCTTGCAGACTTATGAATCTCTCTCTCTCTCTCTCTCTCTCTCTCTCTCTCTCTCTCTCTCTCTCTCTCTCTCTCTCTCTCACACACACACACACACATCCACACCCACACAGACAAACATATATATACGCAAACAAAACACGACACAGACAGACTTCCTCTTGTTTGGAGCTAAGTCCCGTGTCAACACGACAGCAGAAGAGCTTTAGCGCAACTCAGCAGAAGCAGAAGCGACAACAAAAGCGACAGTAATAAAAGAGATAACGTCATAAAGACAGAGTGAGTAAACAAGGGACGGAGCAGCTAAACGGACGAGGGAATGGAAGAAGAAGAAGAAGAAGAAGAAGAAGAAGAAGAAGAAGAAGAAGAAGAAGAAGTCCAGCAAGGTGGAGAAGGGTATACACATCATATATATATATATATATATATATATATATATATATATATATATAGAGAGAGAGAGAGAGAGAGAGAGAGAGAGAGAGAGAGAGAGAGAGAGAGAGAGAGAGAGAGAGAGAAATATATATAGATACACACACATACATATATATATATATATATATATATATATATATATATATATATATATATATATATATATATATGTACATCATATATATGAGTACATTATAAATATATAAATACATTTGTGTGTGTGTGAGAAGAATAAATCCACATAATTAAAACAAAGAAAGTCAAGAAAGTGTAAAAGTCCGGGTAGTAAAAATACTCCTTTTTTGCAATATAACCTTACAAAAACGATTTGAGGATTGTATCTATATATGACTATAATTCTATATGGGGAAGAATGTTCGTATCTGTATAGGGTCTATACATACTTCTATATGGGAAAGAATGTCCGTATCTTATAGGGTCTATACATATTTCTATATGGGAAAGAACGTTCGTATCTGTATAAGATCTACATGTACTTCTAAAGGGAAAAGAATTTTGTATCTGTATAAGATCTATATATATTTCTAAAGGGGAAAGAATGTTCGTATCTGCGTAAGATCTAAATATATTTCTATAGGAGAAAGAATGTTCGTATCTGTATAAGATCTATATATATTTCTATAGGTGAAAGAATGTTTGTATCTGTATAAGATCTAAATATATTTCTATAGGGGGAAAGAATGTTTATATCTGTATAAGATCTAAATATATTTCTATAGGGGAAAAATGTTTGTACCTGTATAAGATCTAAATATACTTATGTAAGGGAAAGAATGTTCGTATCTGTATAAGATCTAAATATATTTCTATAGGGGAAAGAATGTTCGTATCTGTATAAGATCTAAATATATTTCTATAGGGGTAAGAATGTTCGTATCTGTATAAGATCTCTATATATTTCTATAGGGGAAAGAATATTTGTATCTGTATAAGCTCTATGTATATTTCTATAGGGGGAAGAAAGTTTGTTTCTGTATAAGATCTATATATAATTCTATAAGGGAAAGAATATACAGAGGACGCGTGATTAATAGATAATGAGGCCGACTCTACCGCGACCAACCCAGAGAATAATGAATATTATTCCCCTTCCTCACAAAAGGTTCCGCGAAGATCTTACATACCTGGATGGAGTTTCGGGAAGTTGGTCTTCTTATATTTACATTATATATATTTATATACATAAAAATCACAGTAGATGTACGTGACTTTAGTATATAAGCGAATACCATAGGAAAATGACAGGCAGAAGTTCAGTATACCAAGTGCTTTCGCGTGTTTATTCACGTATCTTCGGGGTGAGAATGACCTGTAACATGTTAAAATGTTTTTCTATTGCAGACTCAATGTTTTTTCTAATTTTATCGTCTTGGGTATATGGTATACTAGCATAAAGTTTCTTCCTTTGCACTATTCTAGTAACAGGAGAATCAGATAGTTTCGTATTTAGGAAATCTTTTCAGTACCTATAGAAAATATGAGATGGAAACCGGTTGTCGGTAAAATGTTTATGTAAAAACGATACTTCTTTATGGTATGATTCCCATGACGAGGGTAAAGTATAAACCCTGCGGAGGAGAGTAAAAATCGAAGTAATTTTAAAATTATAAAAGGAAGCACTAAAGAAATTTGAACCTAAGCCTGCAAAGGACTTTTTTCTAAAAACAGAATAATTAAAACTATCGTTATTTCATAAGATAAAAAATTAGCCTTTCAATACTGACGTCAGTATAGTACAGTCACAAATATCAGAAATTTCGCAGCAAGCATTTAGAAAACTGAGGACTAATTGGACACTTTTCTTTAAGAGAACTGTCTGAGAATCTATATTGAAAAATCTGGCTAAAAATGAAAACTTGATAATTACTAAACCTGATACGGGTAAGGGTACTGTCATTCTAAATAAAGAAGATGATTTAAACAAAATGGAGTTGTTTCTCAATGACGGAAGACAGTTTCAAAAAATTGGTAAACCCGAATTTAAACATATCTTTAAAGTAAAAGATAAAATATATGTTTTTAAAGGAACTAAATACCAAGAATGTCATTAATAAAGAAACTTACGAAGATTTATTCTGCTCAGGTAGGCCTTTTGGAGTTTTGCATGGTTTGCTTAAGATGCATAAAGAGGGAATACCAATGAGACCAATACTGTCGTCAATTCATGCTCCGAACTACAGATTAGCAAATTATCTAGTACCTATGTTAGAACAGTTTACTTCCAAAAAAATATACACTAAGAAATCCCGAAGAATCTAAACCATATATTTTGTGCTAAGATTCAGATTTATATATGACCAGTTACGACGTTGAATCCCTGTTTACGAATGTCCCTGTGGAGGAAACAATTGAGGTTATTTTAGATAAAATTTTTATTGAACCAAAAGACACTAATTTTAGCTACGATCGTTGCTCTTTTAAGAAACTTCTACAATGATCATTTCTATGAACGGGCTGACGGGATGGCAATGGGATCACCTCTTGGTCCCACGTTTTCCAACATTTTTATGTGACCCCTGAAGGAGGGCATGTTGGAAAAATGCCCCCTTTTTTTTTAGCCTCTTGTACATAAACGTTATGTCGATGGGACCTCCTTCTTTTCAAATCTGCTTATCATGCGGATCGGTTTGTCTCGTATATTAGCGAAATACACCCCAATATTAAATTCACTTTAGAGAGAGAAGAAAATGATTAACTACCTTCTTTGGATGTCCTAGTGTTTCGACATAACGATAGTTTTAATATTCTGTTTTAAGAATAAAAGACTTTTACAGGCTGGGGTTCAAATTTCTATAGTGCTTGCTTTTATCATTTTAAAATTAATTCAGTTTTTACTCTCCCCCACAGGGCCTATACTTTAACCTTGTCATCGGAATCTTACCATAAAGAAATATCGTTTTTACATAAATATTTGACCTACAACTGGTTTCCATCTTATATTTTCTATAGATACTGCAAAAAATTTCCTAAACAAGAAACTATCTGATTCTCCTGTTATTAGTACAGCACCAAGGAAGAAACTTTATACCAGTATACATATATACAAGACGACAAATTTAGAAAAAAACATTAAGTCTGTAATAGAAAAACATTTTAACATGTTACAGGTCATTCTCATTCCGAAAAAAACCTCTACAATAGGGTCACTTTTTAAGTGTAAAGATAGATTCTGCCCAATAATGCGATCCTTAGTCGTGCATAAATGTACTTGCCCCAAATGTAATTCGGGGACATCCGTGGGATCGACCAAACGATTGCTGAGGGTCAGGGCTGATTCACATAAAGGTGGTAGCCATTGTGCTGGTTGCAGACTGTCCAATCCTGAATTTTCCAACATCAGAAATGATGCAAAAATGTGTAAAACCAATATCGAATACTCTGATTTCTGTTTTGGGCCAGACAAGCTGTTTTCATGAACCGCTCATTTTAGAATCGTTATTCATTAAGCAGTCAGTGCCCAAGTTGAACTCACACTCTTCCTCAGTACAGCTGTATCTGGCTTGAGCAGCTTTCTTTGTTGCGTCTCTCTTCTTTTCTGGTCATTCAGTCTTCAACTTTCAGTCTAACTGGTGCTTTTTCCTGGAGCTATTTTGCTCTCTAATGTACATGTGTATAATATGTTGAGACTGAAATTTTATATTCCATGTATTTTAAAATAATGCATTTTTTTTTCTTTCCTTTTTAGCCTTGAGAATGTAACAATGTCGTTACGAAATGCACCAGCGTAATAAATGGATTACCTATTAATGAACGACCTTCACTACGTCACTCTTACCTGATGTGTGTATGTATGTATGTATGTATGTATGTATGTATGTATATAGGCTATAATATATATATATATATATATATATATATATATATATATATATATATATATATATATATATATATATATGTGTGTGTGTGTGTGTGTGTATATATACATCTATCTATATATATATTAAAAAGTATATATATTTTCATGATGTTGCCTTGTAATATGTATATCCTCCCATAGTTTTCACATATTTGCTCTTCTATTTATCAAGAATTATGTATAATGACAATGATTGTTGAAATATCGTACGCAGTGATACCAGATCTCAAAAGAATCAGTAGTAGCGTAGTAAATGAGGAACACGTGTGCTAGCGAAGGGTTTGTTTCACTTCATCTGTCATCAGTTCAGATAAGTGAAGCGCGCTGTGTTGGGTTTTTAGCTTTGTTTGATCATGTAAAGATTTCTGTAAAAGCTTTGTCTCATATGAGAAAAAAACGAAGGTTTTGTAATGTTACATACATGACTCTGGTCACGTATGCCCTTTTGAAGGATATGCACAAGTATTGCACAGAACCACATGGCAGTTGCGTCATGTTTTGTAAGATTGCGTTCAAATCGTTTTGCCAGAAGTGACGCCACCTCCCTTTTTCCTAGAAGGGTTTTTGTATCTCGCACCCAAAATACCTTAATGACGTCATATGACTGTTGACTTTCTACCGGAATCCAAAAATCGATTGATTCTGATTTTCGAGACCAATCAGTTTGGTTCCCTCTCTCTCTCTCTCTCTCTCTCATTCTTAAAAAGAGAGTCATTATTAACGTAAAATATCTGTGGTCACTGGTATTAAATATAGCTTTTGAGATCTGAATTTAGTAAAATTATTTGATTAGTAATGGCGCCCGGTAAAAATATGTTTTGTGAAACCAAGCAGCTGCATATTCTGGGATTTTACAAAAGTTTTCACAAGCTTGTGTAAGGTAAAGTGAATTTTACTTATTACCATGGTATAATAAGGTGTATTAAGAACATTTTTACCTAAGTGAAATTATTATTGATAAATCTTTTGTGAATTTTTGTGTGCGCTTGTGTTTGTAATTTCTTGATTTTTATTAGTGATTTAACATTTATTTACTTAGCGTTTTAAATATTTCTTGATAATTTAACACTGCATACTTGATATAATTTTCATTTATTAAGATTTTCTTTTCAAATAATGAGTAATTCTTGGTAGTTTAAATTTCGCTTGATTAATTTAATTTCTTGATAAATTAAAGTTCTTGTGATTTAATTTTGTTTAGTAATTTAATTCAAGAATTAACTAAATTTTGGGCTGTTTTCAAGTAATAGTAAATTTTTCAGATTGCAAATTCTAACTATAAATTTTGAATTTTAAAATTTAAAAAAAACCAGTGTTTCATTTATTGACCACAGTGAATAGGATTAATTGTGTGCATAAGGCAAAGTGATAAACATATTTTGTTCCTTTAGTTTTGCTGAAGTAAATTAGGACCAGGGAAACAGTTAAAGTTGTTTGACAGAGTGATGCCCTTTTACTCTAGTATATTTCTTGTTTAATAGTGGATACCTCACACTAACCTTGATAAACTTAGTTTGATTTTTCACATGATTAGTAAGTTTTTTTAAGGGATCACTGTTACCTTTAGAGTATTCAGTCGCAATTCTTGTTGTTATGAGAGTTCAGGTATCTGGCTGAAGTGAGGTATATTTTTGAAATCTGTGATTAGTTGTGTAATAACCAGGTACCTGGTACACATCGTGACAAATATATATATATATATATATATATATATATATATATATATATATATATATATATATATATATATATATATATATATATATATACATACACACACCTCTACATACCATCACAGATGTCTAAAGAAAATAAACATGCACACTCGCGCACTCACAGTGCAATCGCCCCCTTCGGCAAAACAACAGAGCGAGAAACAAAAGGGCATCGTGGCCTTGCGGCCTTGCTATCTCACTGTCTCTCTGTCTCTGTCTCTCTCCCAGAAAGGAGAGAGGAAACGTCATTCAGCGGGGAATCAACTCAATCGAGTCCAGAGTCCTCAACGACTTCCACGGTGTCCATCACGTTACGAAAACAAGAAGGAAGGAGGACGCTTGGCTCATTTCCTCTGTTTTCTGTGTCGGTTTATTTCGTGATACACATGCTCTCTCACACACACACACACACACATGCACAAGACACACACACACTCTCAAACACACGTGGCAGACAGGTTTATGATAAGGGGATACTCATTTCCTCTGTTTTCTATGTAGGTATATTTCGTGATACACACACACAGATACACAACATATACAAACACACACAAACACACAAGACACACACAGACAAACAAACACACACAAGACACATACAAACACACACTCGCACAATACATACAAACACAAACACACACATAAGGCATACACACACAAGATACACACACACAAGACACACAAACAAGACATACAAACACACACACGATACACACAAGACACACAAACAAGACATACAAACACACACACAAGACACAAACAAGACATACAAACACACACAAACACGCAAGACACACACAAACAGACAAAACACACACACGTAAACATACAAGACACACACAAACACGCAAGACACACACAAACAGACAAAACACACACACGTAAACATACAAGACACACACACATTCACACATACATACAAAACACAAAAACACACAAACACACACAAGACACAAAAACACACATACACACAAAACCCACAAACGTGCTCGACATGTTTAGGATAAGGGGACATAATAACCCAGACATGCGTATTTGTTACAAATTATAAGCAAGCAGGCCTATGCTTTGGGTTGACAGATAAGTGATCAACTAGACTGCAACCAAGATGGCGTCTGGGACAACATTATAAAATCACTACAGCTTCCGGAATTGATGTTAATTGTCTTCAGTTTATGGGCCAAAGGAATATATATATATATATATATATATATATATATATATATATGTGTGTGTGTGTGTATATATATATATATACTTACTGTATATAAACATGTGTGTGTGTGTATATATGTGTGTGTGTGTGTTCGTGTATGTGTATGACCAAATACAATAATTCACTGTTACTTAGTTCTAACCCATAAAGACACAGGTTCGAATCCTGGTCAAGGTAGGACAGATATCACATACAATTAGCTGCGGGTATAAATTATTCCCAAGGTAAAGTGAATTAGATACTAATGGCATATTTATGCATTTATATTGTGTTGTGTGTAGAATTAGTAACAAACTATCACATACATAGAATTAAAACAGTAGCTTAGTTGAAAGGATTGGTCAGAGTAATATGAGATGGTTTGGTCATGTGGAAAGAATGGTCGATGATAGCTTGGTGAAAATAAGTAAAATTCTGAAAATAAGTTAAATTCTGAATATATATAAGATTCTTGAAATAGTAAAATTCTGAACATATGTAAGAATCTTAAAATAAGTAAAATTCTGAAAATAAGTAAAATTCAGAATATATGTAAGATTCTTAAAATAAGTAAAATTCAGAAAATAAGTAAAATTCTAAATATATGTCAGAATCTTATACAAGTAAAATTCTGAAAATAAGTAAATTCCAATAAATAAGTAAAATCCTGATAATAAGTAAAATTCTGATAATTGGTAGTTCTGGAAATTTGTAAGATTCTGAAAATTAGTAGTTCTGGAAATATGTAAGATTCTGAAAATGCGTAAGATTCTGAAAATAAGTAAAGGTCTGAAAATAAGTAAAACTCCGAAAATAAGTAAAATCAAGATAACAAGCAAAATTCTGAAAATATGTAAGATTCTGAAAATGAGTAAAATTCTGAAAATATTTAAGATTCTGAAAGTAAGTAAAATTCTGAAAATAAGTAAAATCCAAAAAATAAGTAAAATCCAAAAAATAAGTAAAATCCAGATAAGTAAAATTCTAAAAATAAGTAAGTTCTGAAAATAAGTAAAATTTAGAAAATAAGTAAAGTTCTGAAAATAGGTAAAATTTATAAAATAAGTAAAATTCTGAAAATAAGTTAAGTTCTTAAAATAAGTAAAAATCAGAAAATTAGTAAAATTCTGAAAATAAGTAAAATTCTGAAAATTTGTAAGATTCTGAAAATATGTAAGATTCTGAAACTAAGTAAAATCCAGAAAATAAGTAAAATTCTGAAAATATGTCAAATTCTGAAAAAAGCAAAATTATGAAAATATGTAAAATTCAGAAAGATAAAATTCACAAGTGTTCAATAGAGGGAGAAGAGTAAGGAACTAGGAAAGATATGATAGATGGCGAGAGAGTGCATGCAAGTGCAAGTGGCGCACTGTTTGCATATGGTTTGACGTGCTGCTCAGGTGACTTCTTTGTAGGTGCAAGAGGCATCTGATTATGACGATGTTTTCTGCCAATGGCGTGCAATCAAGATTGCTGATATAATCGTAATAGTAAAAAAATTCGCAAAATAGCGTAAATATCTAAGGGAACTCACATTTTTTAATTCAATTTACATTTATTCCAGCTCCCCTCACGCGGTGCACTGTAGGCATTGCTTAAGGTTCTTGCAGCATCCCTTTGCCCCTAGCTGAAACCCCTTTCATTCCTTTTTGCTAAACCTCCGTTCATATTCTCTTTCTTCTACCGTACTTTCCACCCTCCCCTAACAATTGTTTCGACAGTACCGAATGGCTTAGTAAGTACCAGCGCTTGGACTCAGGCCTAAATTTTATATTCCAATTTATTTCAACAGTATTAAGAATCATCTGATATTTAAAAAAAAAATTGACATTCGATTCCATTGCGATGGCAACTGTTTTACTCTTACCGAAAATCCCGTCCTGCTAACTACCTCTGGGACAAACTTCGTGGAACAAAGCTGACGCTTTCGCAGAGAATGAAAGTTTTCGAATGGGAAAAGTAATACCTTTTGAAATGGAAACCCAACTCCTGCCGATAGGATTGTAGCTGCATGTCTAGTCAGTGGACGTGTGCGTGCGATTTTTCTTCATGTATGTGTGCATTTATGTAACTATGTAAGTATGCTGATGTATATGTGTTACAGCGGAAAGCGGCATCAATTTGCAGTCAATGTGCCTCAATGTCGAACTTCTCAGTCCCAGAGGTCCTCCTTTATTCCTCACACCGTTGGACTGTGGAACAGCCTCCCTAATGAGGATGTCGTGCATTTAAAATTTCAGAAGTTCAAACGAAGATGCAGTGCATTACTACCCTTATACGATTCTCCTTGTTTTTTAATAATTTATTTACATTTTTATTTATTAATTTATTTATTTGTTAATTTATCTGTTTTTCTAATAACTGATCTCCTCTTTCCGTATTTATTTTACCTTCTGATTCCTTTCGAATGAACACCATAATATTCTTTGGAAGCTTCAATTTGAAGTCAATGGCACATTTGGTGGGCTTATTCCATTTGAATAGAGTTCTTCATCTTCTGAATAATAATAATAATAATAATAATAATAATAATAATAATAATAATAATAATAATAATATTAATAATAATAATAATAATAATAATAATAATTACGGCGGAAAGAATCATTAGCGTCAGAGATAGGACGTATCTAATAATTGCTAACGACTAATTGCAATTTGTCATCAGTATTCAGCTGTTTTTCTTGAATGTAACTTCCTTATAATGACGAATAATTCGTCTTTTTCCTCAACGTAACACCATAAAAAAAAGCGCGCGTGCACGCCGTTTCTTCCCATGGACGCGAACCTACTCACAATGCGAAGGAAATGAAAGAACGTGTTCATTCAAATATCAGTTCTCCTCACTCTGAACCGTGAGGTTGTTTGTAAGAACACATCCCGACGCCAACTTTCCTTCTGCAAACAGCAGCAGTGCAGAAGCTTTGCAAAGGGACAGTAGTGAGCCTGGGTCTAGTGCTTCGATGATGAATGTCCAACGACGTTATTGTATAAGCATTTCGGGAGGCCCGAATCTGCGACAAGGACACTCGGACAGCTGTGGCGGTTGTTTTCCTGTCCTGTTGTTTGTATGCTGTGGCTGTTGTTTTCTGAGCTGTTGTTTGTTGTTTTCCTGTGCTGTTGGTTGTGTGTTGTGGTTGCTCGTTTCCTACAGGACTGTTGGTTGTATGTTGTGGTCGTTGTTTTCCTGCGGTGCTGTTGGTTGTATGTTGTGGTTGTTGTTTTCCTGTGCTGTTGGTTGTATGTTGTGGTTGTTGCTTTCCTGTGCCGTGGGTCATATGTTATGGTTGTTGTTTTAATGTGCTGTTTGTATGTTGTGGTGGTTCTTTGCCTGTACTGTTGGTTGTATGATGTGGTTGTTGTTTTCCTGCATTTCTGTTGTTTGTATGTTGTGATTGTTGTTTTCCTGTGCTGTTGTTGTATGTTGTGGCTGTTGTTTTCCTGCAATTCTGTTGTATGTATGTTGTGGTTGTTGTTTTCTTGTGCTCTTGTTTGCATGTTGTGGTTGTTTTTTCTGTGCTCTTGTTTGTATGTTGTGGTTGTAGTTTTCCTGCAATTCCGTTGTTTGTATGTTGTTTTCCCGTGCTGTTGGTTGTATGTTGTGGCTGTTGTTTTCCTGTGCTGTTGGTGTTATGTTATGGTTGTTGTTTTCATGTGCAGTTGGTTGTATGTTGTGGTTGTTGTTTTCCTGTGCTGCTGGTTGTATGTTATGGTTGTTGTTTTCCTGTGCTGTTGGTTGTATGTTGTGGTTGTTGTTTTCCTGTGCTGTTGGTTGCATGTTATGGTTATTGTTTTCCTGTGCTGTTGGTTGTATGTTGTGGTTGTTGTTTTCCTGTGCTGTTGGTTGCATGTTATGGTTGTTGTTTTCCTGTGCTGCTGGTTGTATGTTGTGGTTGTTGTTTTCCTGTGCTGTTGGTAGTATGTTATGGTGTTTTCCTGTGCTGTTGTTTGTGTGTTGTGGTTGTTGTTTCCTGCGGAGCTGTTGGTTGTATGTTGTGATTGTTGTATGTATGTTGTGGTTTTAGCTGTTGTTGGTGTTCTTGATTGCTGTCGCTGCTGGTATGGTTTCAGTGGTTGTTATTGTTGTCGGTTGTTGTTCTAATAGTTGTAGGAGTTCATTCCTTTTACTGCACACACTTTCATATTCTTTCTTCCATCTTACTTTCCTTAACCTCTCATAATTGTTTCATGGCGCAACTGCGAGGTTTTTCTCCTGTTACACCTCTCAGATCTTTCTACTCTCAATTTCCCTTGCAGCACTGAATGACCACATAGGTCCCAGCGCTTGGTCTTTGGCCTCAATTCTATATTCAATTCTATTCGTCATCAAGCTGCAGTTGACAACATGCTGAAATTTAAATTCATTAGAATCCAATAAATTATAATTTATGCTCTTTATTTTTGTCCTTATTTTATGAGTAAAGGAAATCGTGGCTCCATTTTGGAAAGTGAAACTCACCAAAGAAGATCGAGAAATATAACAGAAAGCAACGAGAGAAGTCTAGTTGTATATGCTTCATTGAGAGTTCACTCCAAGCTCCTACTTTCTAAGAGATAGCGTTCTTGAAAGCAGTGTCAACAAAACTGTATCCTCAAGAGTGAAATCCGCACATTTGTCTGTTTTTCCTTGTTTAAGGCTGATAACCGTATTATTATTATTATTATTATTATTATTATTATTATTATTATTATTATTATTATTATTATTATTATTACTCAGAAGATGAACCCTATTCATATGGAACAAGCCCACCGCAGTGACAACTGAGTTGTAATTCAAGCTTCCAAAGAATATTAGTGTTCATCATTAGGAAGAAGATAAATATGCTAGAAGTAAACAGTATCATGTACATTTTGTAGAGGAATGCAGAGCAGAACTCTTTATGTGCTGGAAGAAATTCTAAAGGGAACTTTTAACATTTGATAGGATGTCAATGGAGTTGCAGTTAACGTCTGAGGGAATTAAGGCATTACTTCTTCAAGACAGGGTTCTCTCTCTCTCTCTCTCTCTCTCTCTCTCTCTCTCTCTCTCTCTCTCTCTCTCTCTCTCTCTCTCTCTTATATATTATATATATATATATATATATATACATAAATATATATATATATATATATATATATATATATATATATATATATATATATATATATATATATATATATATACATGTAAGTAAAAACTTATATGAGCTAGGCCAAGGGCCTTGTAAAGAAACAGACCAAATATGCCTTTTTTCCTTATCTCATTAGCGATTAAATTCACAACACTTTCATTTTTAATTAATTTTTCACTTGGATTCCATTAAGAATATCAGAAGCAGGAAAGCACTACGTGGATTAAAAGGGTCCCATTCTTTGGGAAAATCGTCGCGAAGAGCGATTTGGATTAAATGACGACCCTTCCGTTCTAATGATTCATAAATTTTAGGAATATCTTTACAGTTACGCCATATCTTGCAAGAGACCATTAACAGGTTCCTCTTTATCTCTCTCGAATGGAATGGAATATAGAATTTAGGGCCAAGGCCAAGCGCTGGGGCCTATGATGAGGTCATTCAGCACTGAGAGGAAAATTGAGGGTAAAAGGTTTGAAAGGTGTAAAAGGAGGAAAACCTCGCAGTTGCACTACGGAACAATTGTTAAGAGAGGGCGGATAGCAAGATGGAAGAAGGGGAACATTAACGGAGGTACAGTAAAGGGAACGAAAGGGATTGCAGCTAGGTGCTTAGGGAAGGGGCGCTGCAATGAACCTTGAGTAATGCCTACAGTGCACTGCGTGAGGTGCACTAATGTCACTACCCCACTAAGGGGACCTTTTTGTGTTCTCCCCATACTGAGGAGAATAATAATAACTATATCTAATTAACCATTTAAACACCACAGCCACAATCAACTGCATATCACATTAAATTAAAAGCATACAGTCTTAATCATTAATCCTTCTAGAACACAGCTCTGCTATGCAAAAACAACAAGAACCGAGGAAAAATCAAGAACAATTTTTTCCCCAAAACAAGTGATCTCGAAAGGCGAGAGTGGATTTATTTTCACAAACAAACTTTCCATAAACGGGCTGGATAGGATTCACACGCCAGTGCCGTCGGCCTCGCAATTAAAAAGAACAAAAAGCCACGGGAGAAAATCCTCTGATGATAAGCTTTTCAAGAAGCGTGAATTCTCACTCTCGCACACCCCTCGCCCCCGCCCCTCCTGTTCTTAAGGCTCCATTCCCCCCGGCCCCCCCTCCCCCGCCCACCACCCTGAACGACAGTCCTTCACCGAATTAGACATTCTGCGAGAATCTAAGGCTTCCAAGAATAAGAACAATACGCCGCTTGGGATTAAGACTTAGTAGGATTAAAGAGACGGTAGGATTCGGAGGAGACGGGAGGTAGGTAGGATTTAGGACGTGGCGGGGGAGGAGGTGGATGGGAGGAGGAGAAGAAGGGGGCTTGAAAAGGGAAGGAGGATGTATGTAAAGTGATCAGATGACGTTGTTCTCGAGGCATTAAGAGAAAAAATGAGATAAAGCATAAATCTCGCGATCTTCGCTCGAGTGCTGTCGCCTCCCTCCGGCAAGGTATCTGTCTATTTGCCTTGATAAAAGTTATATTAAAGTCACCGTCGATCTTAACTGACATATTGCTATTAACACTAACAGTGTTTTAGACGCTGTTGTTGTTATTGTTGGAGAGGCCAAGAAATTCACAATGTCGTGATTAACCTGTTGTATAATAAAAATACAATTAAGTCAGTGAATTGGATTATTTGTAAAAGTCAAAAACACAGGTTTTGGAACACCTACGGTTTTTCTCCTCAGTGTTTACGTAAAAAAATTTATTGATATAATTGTGTATTTTTATTATACAATTGTGGGAGTAGAAACAAAGTCTTTGTTTTTACCTCTCACGCATAATACAATTTACTGATATAATTGTGGATATTTATTACACAATTGTGGGAGTAGTTATGAGAATAACTAGGATACGTGAACACGAGAGCAGGCCCCATTTCCCATTACCTTTTGTTACTTCTTTCTCGCGAACATCATAATATTCTTTGGAAGCTTGAATTTCAAGTCAGTGGCCCCTGTGGTGGGCTTGTTCCATATGAATAGGTGTCATCTTCTCAATAATAATAATAATAATAATAATAATAATAATAATAATAATAATAATAATAATAATAATAATTTCAGGTCAATGGCTCCTGTGGGCTTGTTTCGTATGAATAGGGTTCATCTGAATAATAATAATAATAATAATAATAATTTCAAGTCAATGGCCCCTGTGGGCTTGTTCCATATGAATAGGGTTCATCCTCTGAGTAATAATTATTAAAATAATAATACCATTCGGACGACAACTATGGCAAAGAGAAATCCTGCAATGGCATAAAAGAAGACCCATAAATCCAGCTACCTTACTCTCCCTACCCTCCCCCCTCACTCCCCTCTGACACAATCCTCCCCTCCTCCTCCACTGTGACACCAAGGCACTGGATCTTCTTTAAGAGCAATGCTTCTTCTCCTCTTCCTCATCCTCCTCCTCCTCCTCCTCCCCTCCCTTCTTCTTCTTCTTCTTTCCTAGTCCTCTGGGGCCTAGCGAGGCCTCTCTCACTTGATTGTGTCTTGAGAGAGAGAGAGAGAGAGAGAGAGAGAGAGAGAGAGAGAGAGAGAGAGAGAGAGAGGCTCGTCCTCCGACATCAGACAGTGTTTGGGAAAAATGTTCCGAGATCGACCTGTACAGAAAGGGTTGCAGAGTACAAGAAAGTAGGTTAATAAATTAACACAAGTGGAAAATGCGCCGAAGTTTCTTCGGCGCAATCGAGTTTTCTGTACAGCCGCTACAGCGTATAATCAAGGCCAACGAAAATGATCTACCTTTCCGTGGTCTCGGTATAATGCTGTATGAGCCGCGGCCCATGAAATCGACCTGTACAGAAAGGGTTGCAGTGTACAAGAAAGTAGGGATAATAAAATAACACAAGTGAAAAATGAGCCGAAGTTTCTTCGGCGCAATCGAGTTTTCTGTACAGCCGCTACAGCGTATAATCAAGACCAACGAAGACAGATCTATCTTTCGGTGGTCCCTGTATAATGCTGTATGGGCCGCTGCCCATGAAACTTCAACCACGGCCCTGAGGTGGCCTATCTTATATCGTTGCCAGAAGCACGATTATGGCATTTTTTCTGTCCGCCCTCAGATCTTAAAAACTAATGAGGCTAAAGGGCTGCAATTTGGTCTCTTTGATGATTGGAAGGTGGATGATCAAAATACCAATTTGCAGCCCTCTGGCCTCAGTAGCTTTTGAGATCTAAAGGCGGACAGAAAAATGCGGACAGGAAAAAGTCTGGACAGAATAAAGTGCGGACAGACAGACAAAGCCAGCACAATAGTTTTCTTTTACAGAAAACTAAAAAAAAGGGTAAAGTGACAAAGGTAACGTAATGGAGTACCAGATGACCTGAGAGAGAGAGACAGGGACCATTATAGCTGGGAAAAGCGTGCTACGTGAGACCGAGCAATGATCAGGAGGCTGGAAAAGAGAATAATTAAAAGAAAGGCGAATAATTACAAGAATTGAAAAGACTTGGCATAAAATTAATTCGAATGACACTGCCATTCTTTTCAACAGAACGTGCTTAAAAGAGGGCATCCCCCTTCATGTTATTATTATTATTATTATTATTATTATTATTATTATTATTATTATTATTATTATTCAGAAAATAAGCCCCTATTCATAAGAAAGAAGCCTACAGGGGCCACTGACTTGAAATTCAAGCTTCTAAAGAATGTGGAATGTTATATAACTTAGGCCAAATGCCAAGCGCTGGGACATATGAGGTCAAACAACGCTGAAATGGAAACTGAGAATGATTTGGTTTGAAAGGTGTAACAGGATGAAAACTTGGCAGTTGCACTATAAAACAATGTTGCTAGGAGAGGATATAAAGTTAAATGGAAGAAAGAGATTATGAACTGAGGTACAGTAAAAGGAACCAATCTAGAGAATATGGTGTTTATTCGAAAGAAGTTACAGTGGGTTATTGCCAAGTGTCCCAGTGTTTCACTTCTGAGTATGTAAAAGTCAAAAATCTTTTCTAAGAAAAGAATAACTGTAACGTTTTAGAATACCGCACTTTTTTTTTTTATATCAAACTGGTCTTACTTTCCTTGGGCTCAGCTGAAACGTACGTTTGGAACCAGACTTAGTCACAGGAAAGAGTTTGTAGATACTTTTATGTACATCAACTCACTAATGGTAATAATCGATAGCTACATAAATTATGGGTTACAAAATATGTTCTTTAAAGCACATGGTCGCTCTTAGATTTTGTGGAAATAAGAGGTCACAGAATGTAGAAATCTTGAAACCCCCCAAAAGGATGTTAATTAGCTGAGAAGATATTCAATAGATGACAGAAAAAGCGGCATCTTATCACGAAGTATTCTTTATGAAAGCAAGTTTCTCGTGAGGGATCTTATGCCCAATATTTCGATCTAAAATATGAAAACTGAATTGGATTAACATTGGATTTATATATTACGGTGATGTTTTCACATCTGGAATAATAACAATAAGAAGGTGTCTGAAATAGACCAGCTTCATAATATATAATGTGTCTCATTTCAGGTGAGTTAAATGCTTAATTAATTCTTTCTAGAGCTCACATGAAATGAATTATTCACGAAAATAGACAATTAATTCAATAGTTAAAAAATACTCGTAGTAGCATAATTCTTGAAATGGAGAAACAAACCCACAGTTATGTATGGGTACAAATGTATTTAAAAATAAACCTATACAGAGCGCTTTCGGGAATCTGATAGATTCCCATTTAATCAATACACGACTGTAGATTTGTTTCTCCAAATTCAGTTGTATTGTGAAAAGAAGAAGAAATATTCCACTGGGAATTCGTAGACTGTCGTATGTGATCCCACATTCCTGCGCTTAAAGCACAGATCCAGTAGGTTAGGCTAAATTCTATACTGGAAAATACTGGCAGTAACGCCATTTCCATGCGTTGGGTACGGTTGTTAAAAGAAAAACAATACTGTCTTGAGGTTGACTAGGTCATTCCTGATTCTTGTAAAATAGCGTGACTGATGAGACTGACCAATTCATCCATAGTTTGACGAATTGGCGTAAGCCATTTTTTCCTCATTCTGATAAAATAGGCTTCAAATTGCTTTAAAGATTTTGATATTATTCAGAGCTTCTAATCAGCTCATCTTTTGAGGACATTTGGTTGGATAATGCGACAACGCAGACGGCTGAAATTCTGATGTGTTATATAAACAAGTAAAAAATGAGCCGAAGTGTCTTCGGCGCAATGGAGTCTTCTGAACATCGTATAATCAAGGCCACCGAAAATAGATCTAAATTCGGTGGCCTCGTTATGACGCTGTATGAGCCGCGGCCTGTTAAACTTTAACCGCGGCCCGGTGGTGGCCTAGCTTATATCGTTGCCATGGCTAACTTTAACCTTAAATAAAATAAAAACTACTGAGGCTAGGGGGCCGCAATCTGATATGTTTGATGATTGGAGGGTGGATGATCAACATACCAATTTGCAGCCCTCTAGCCTCAGTAGTTTTTAAGATCTGAGGGCGGACAGGAAAAGTGCGGAAAGAAAAAAGTGCGGACAGAATAAAGTGCGGACAGAATAAAGTGCGGACGGACAGACAAAGCCGGCACAATAGTTTTTTTTTTTTTCAGAAAACTAAAAAACTGAGACACTATGACACGAAAACTCAAAAACTTAAAAAAAAATGGGATACACCAGTTCGTCAAAACAGGGACGGATTGACTGATTTATGGGAATTCGGCACAAAACCAAGCACTAAGGCACTATCAGCCATTCAGCGCCTTAGAAAGTGAAAAGAGGGAGTTGCAATGGTTGGATAGCAAGACTGAAGGAACGAAGTAGAATGGAAGGTCCAGCGAATAGCTAAACAGTGAGTGCAACTAGGAAAAAAAAAAACCTTCAGTAATGCTTACATTGCACCACGTAAGGTCCATTGACAGCACTAACCCCAACGGGACGTGATTGATGAGAGACCTGATAAAGATCTGGCCTATGGGAGTGACGCGAATATGGCCGATTTTTTTTTTAATATGAACAACATAATGAGAGGCAGATGGTGAGAAAAAATCAGGTACAGAAAAGGAGGGACATCAAGAAGGTTAGGCAAACAAAAGTTAACTAAATCGAAGAAAGCAAAGGGGAGAAGAGGGACAAAGGGACAGAAAGGGACATTCGAGAGAAAGGGAGGAGACGGGTCGAGTTTCCAAAAGCACTGGGAGAGGGAGCGGGGAACGGGAGAGGACCCCAGGAAAAGAAAACAACGAAGAAAAGTCGAAGAAAAAACTCAAATGAAGAAATGAAACAACTACAGCTTAACGCGGTTCACACACAGAATGAACAAGAGACGTGTATTAGGTCTCAATGAAGACGAGAATATGCAGACTTCAGGAGAGGAAAGGAATATAAAATTTTGGCCTAAGGCCAAGTGCTGGGACCTATGAGGTCATTCAGCGCTGAAAGGGATTTTAACGGTAAAAAGGTTTGAAAGTTGTAACAGGAGGAAACAATTGTTAGGAGAGGGTAGAAAGTAAGATGAAAGAAAGAGAACATGAACGGAGGTACAGTAAAGGGAATGAAAGGGGGTGTAGCTACGAGCTGAAGGGATGCTGCAGAGGACCTTAAGTAATGCACACAGTTCTCCAGAATTAGGAATCATAAATTCACCTCATAGTCAAACTGTGCCATCATTTCAAAGGTAAGTGACAATGTTAATGCGTTTTATTGCCCGAATTTGCTAAATTTTTCTGTAGACTAATTTTGCGCCAATTTGCCAATATATTTTTCTTGTTAAATTGTTAAATTGTTAAATATATATATATATATATATATATATATATATATATATATATATATATATATATATATATATATATATATATACATATATATATATATATATATATATATATATATATATATATATATATATATATATATATATATATATATATATGTGTGTGTGTGTGTGTGTGTGTGTGTGTGTGTGTGTGTATGTGTGTGTGTGTGTGTGTGTGTGTAATTAGGACACAAGCAAAGAAATGACATGCTACTTGGTTTAGGTCCTGACCGTTTTGACTTTTTTTTTTTTGTTAGCCATTGATGATATAGCTCAGGACCTACACCCAGGATGTTATTTCTTTACCTGTGGCTCAATTGTACATAAAATCACGTGTAACTGTGATTACTATCCAACCCCCATACACACACACACATATATATATACTGTATATGTATATATATATATATATATATATATATATATATATATATATATATATATATATATAGCATACATACATACATACATATATATATGTATATAAATTTATATGTATGTATGAATATTATATTTAGGCTATATATATATATATAATACATATATATATATATATATATATATATATATATATATATATATATATATATATATATATATATATATTTTTTTTTTTTTTTTTTTACATACATACAGGGCGTTTCGAAATCAGAGGCTCCCCTCTACAGCATAAACTAAAACTGATATGGACAAAAACAAAAGTAATTCAGAACAGGTATTTATTTAAGTTTCTCTCTGAGTATTTAATATTTTGTGTGGCCCCCATCTGCCTGTACCACAGCCTGCATTCTTGAGGGGTATGATTTCAGCAAATTGCAAAAAAGCTGAGACTCAAACTTCATTTCCCTGAGCACTTCGGTCACCTCTCTTCGCAGGTCGTCGAGGCTTGGTGTACCATCATAGTTCACTGTGCGCACTTCAACACAATCCTTTAAGATGCTACCAATGTTTTCACACACATTAAGGTCAGGGGAGCTACCTGGAAATTCACTTGACGAGAGGAAATTGATCCCACTGTTTCGAAGCAGCTCCTGGGTCTGAAGAGCCTTGAAACATGGTTCCTTATCATGCAAAAATGTGACTTCTTTAACAGATAACACATTTTCAGGATCTTTGAGGAAAGGAAATACTCCACCAGAAAGCACAGTTTCTCTGAAGTATTCGCCATTCCATGGCTGTCTTTTTCTTTGATGATCCACATCAACCGTTTGGCTGTGATACAGAGAAAAATTCCCAAACATTCAGGAAATTTCACAACTTGGCGATAGCGCACGTCATCGCTGATATCATCCAAC
>NC_089777.1:4413014-4430514 GCF_040412425.1 Macrobrachium rosenbergii | reverse complement strand
CATGTATATATATAATATATATATATATATATATATATATATATATATATATATATATATATATATATATATATATATATATAGAAAAGTGAATATTTGTATATTTGTTTGTCCACTATAGAAACCCGAAATGATTGACAGACCCAGACAAAATTTTGCACACGGCCTTTATGACACCCCAGAAAGGTTTACAGCTCAAAATCAAGCCCCTACCCTGTGACAGACATGCAAAAACAGACAAAACAAATAAAATTTTCGTTTTTACGTCACCTTTTCCTTCAGTTTCCTGGGTTTATTCTCATTTTTCATCTGACGCTTCACCTTTTCTTCTGGTGCTGCCTGAAGTATGATTAACCTACAATAATGCATCCAAATCCCCTATAACATCAATTTTTTATCAGAATTTACGTGAACTTTGATCATGATTTTTGAGAATTGTTAATATAATTGTTTATTACCTCGATAAAATCAACAGTGAAAACCTACAGGGCATAAAACAAGAGGAACCCAACGAAGTTCCAGCTTCCCTCCCACTGTTATGTGAAAGGAATAGTTGCCATATATCACTATCAGTGTACACCTAACCGTTATTATTTTTAAATATATAAATCGTATTATTCTATAAATGTATTGTTACAAAGTCTTAAAATTAATATAAAATATTTCAGAATAGATTTGGCATAACAAAATACTTTAAAAGTGTAAATTATTCGCGATTTTTCTTCATAAAAACGTTGCCAGTTTGAGTTGTTTGATGGAAATGGCGCCGAGAATAGTTACACCTGCTGACATGTCTTTCATCTGTTGCGGTTGTTTTCCGTTATCGCTGTGAAATCATACTGTTAGATTCTGATCTGACTGAAAAGGAGAAAGAGGGAGAGAGAAGACGAGACGTAAGAAATTCTTCCCTATCCTCCCAGCCATAGAACGGTAGAGAAAAAAAATTACCGCTGTCCATATCCGTACAGCATCTATAAACCTGGTAAATTCGTACCTTTGGTGATGACGCAATAATGTACCAAACAAAATCATTCCCTTCGTGGAGGAATGTAAGGCAATCGGTTATTTATTGTTTTGAATAAATACACGTCGATAAAAGATAAAGATGAATATATATTGTTCTAATATTTAAGAATGAACAATTAATTTACTATATACATTACATCAGCAACAGGTACGAATTGACGGGTTGCTGTAGTTGCCAGGTGTCACTGTTGAAGGTGAATACATGGCCTATGGGTGCTGAATTCTGTAATAGTGAATGGGTGTGTTGGGAGACAGTGAGAGAGAGAGTGAGAAATTGAAAGAGATAGATGGAGAGGAAGAGAGAGGGAGAGAGAGATAAAGGAGAGGGGTTATTAGGCCTTACCATTGTTTATTATCAGTCTAACTATCATTAATTAAACGGTGACGAGGGGCTTGCGAAGACATCATCTCCACAACTTAAGAGTGAGAGATATCTCTCTCAATTTAGAAGTAGGAAAGACAAAGAAACAACGGAGAGAGAGAGAGAGAGAGAGAGAGAGTTAAGCAGACGAGATATCGAAGCTCCGAATGAGTTATAAGAAATTATTTTTCCTCCAACTTCAGACAGTGATAGTTACCTTTCATTGATTTTAAAGGAGTTTCAGTGGATAAGGTGAATTAAGTGTTAATGCTGTTTGATACTGAATACTTTACAGTATTAGGTTTGGTCAAATGAAACAAAGAATATATATATACATATATATATATATATATATATATATATATATATATATATATATATATATAATATATAAATTTAAAGGGGATACATAAACATTTTTCTGAGTACGTCAGAGTTTTTCTGGAAAGCACCGGGTTGGTCAACTGGTATATATATAAAAGTGAA
Organism: Macrobrachium rosenbergii; assembly: GCF_040412425.1. Lineage (NCBI taxonomy): Eukaryota > Metazoa > Arthropoda > Malacostraca > Decapoda > Palaemonidae > Macrobrachium > Macrobrachium rosenbergii. Next base: position 4,428,641 of record NC_089777.1, on the reverse strand, counting down.
TGGTTGTATATTAGTTTGGATTCTATAGAAATCCGAACCACTTGACAGACCCGGACAAAATTTTGCACACAGCCTCTATATCAATCCAGAAAAGTTTATAACTCAAAATCAAACCCCTACCCCGTGACAGACATACAAACAGACAAAACAAATGAAATTTTCGTTTTTATGTCACCTTTTCCTCCAATGCTTTTGGGTTAATTATTATTTTTCACCTGACGCTCCACCTTTTTTCCAGGTGCTGTCAGACGTATGATTTCACTGAACTTCTCCCACTGCCAACCCTATAATCAGTCTAGTACATCCAAACAATTAAACAGATTTGTTTGACTGTATTAGAATTACTTTCATTCAATCATAAATCAATATAATTCAAAATATAACATCTACCACCACACCAGTCAGACCTTACAATTCTCGCCACGGAAAAAATTACTAACAGACCAAATGTTTGTGACAGGCTTACCCCCTCACTAAAAAACCACACGCATCGAAATTACCACATTTTTTTCGGTGTTCATCTAAGCCAAAACGTATCTTAATCATACCCTGCCAATAAAATACAAATTCTTAAGTACCTTCTGGTATTACCATCACCATATCTGAGTACGTAATCCATGAAAAAAAATTGGTAGTTACAAGAATAGCTTTGGAGATCAAGAATTAATTCATCACCATCCGCGCATGCGTATTAGTACACCAACTGATTCTGTGACAGATCTACCCCCTCATTAAAAAATTGCTCGCGACGAAATTACATTTTTTTCAGCGTTCATCTTAAGCCAAACGTATCTTAATTAAACACTGCCAATAAAATACAAATTCTTCAGTACCTTGAGGTATTACCATCATCATATCTAGAACGAATCTCCTTCGATTTGTTTTGCAGTGAATATCACGTAATTGATAAAAGACCCGTCTCATGTTGAAAGGGAGACAGACCTTTCTCCCCCACCCCCCTACACGCACACACACAAATACACAGACACACCCCAGCAGAATCGTAGAAGTATGAGATCTTTGATTTATTGTCTTTGTTCTGTGATGTCGTTTATTCTTTTCCAATAGGGAAACGTAACTTCCTCTCCCCATTTGTCTTCTCCTCATCCTCCCCCTTCCAGTTCCCCCTCCCCTTCCCTCTTCCCTTCTTTTTTCCCTACCCCTTCCTTCTCCTCCCATTCACCCTTCCATCCCCCTTCCCTCCCCTCCCATTCACCCTCCCATCCCCTTCCCTCCCCTCCGATTCACCCTCCAATCCCCCTTCCCTCCCTTCCATTCACCCTCCCATCCCCCTTCCCTTCCCTACCCTCCCATTCATCCTCCCATCCCCCTTCCCTTTCCTCCCCTCCCATTCATCCTCCCATCTCCCTCCCCTCCACCTTGCCCTTCCGCTTCCCCTACATTTCCCAACCCCTCCCCTTCCCTTCCCCATTCCCCCTCCTCTTCTATCTTCTCATTTCTTTCCCCTTTTCCCCTCCTACCCTATATCCTCCCCCTCTGCCAACCCTCTGCCCTTCCACGGCCTGTAGACTGTTATTCAGAGTTAAACAGAGTTTTAACGTGCCAACCCGTAGGTTGTTATTCAGATTTTTTCCAGGAAGCGCCGGGTTGGTCAGCTATTATACAGTAATATATATATATATATATATATATATATATATATATATATATATATATATATATATGTATATATATATACAATACGTATGTATATATATACATATATAAAATACAATATATAATTTATATATATTTATATACATATGGATGTGTGTGTTTCATAATATATTACCATATGTACCTTGAGAAAATTACAGAATACGACGAAATGCGACATAATAATCACGAGAGAGAGAGAGAGAGAGAGAGAGAGAGAGAGAGAGAGAGAGAGAGAGAGAGAGAGAGAAGAAGAAATCCTAATAAATGCGACCCTTCAGCCAATCTCAGTTCAGTAATTGCCTTCAGCTAATTCCCAGGCCTTAACGATCAGGATGCGAAAACGCAATTAGGGAATGCTAATAACCTCGTAGAGGCAGCTAATAGTAATATTGGAATGCCTCCCTTCCTCCTCGGATATTCTATAGTTAGCTCCTGCACCTTCAGGATAGATGGATGGAAGAGTAGTTGCTAGATCATCTTCTTCTTCTTCTTCTTCTCCTTCTTCTTCTTCTTCTTCTTCTTCTTCCGCATTCCCACCGGTATCCTGAAGCTAAGGGGTCGGTTGCCTTGAAGCGTCTTCTCTTAACTACTTCTGTCAGAAGAAGCACCTTCCTTCCTCTACTAAACACTATATCCGCACCTATCTGTCTCTCTCCCAAGCGTTCTTCTCTTCTTCCTCATTCATCCTTACCCCATCCCCAAAACCATCTATTTATTTCTAATGTTAGAATATAGAATCCAATGCAGAATTTAGGCCAAAGGCCAAGCACTGGGACCTATGAGGTCATTCAGCGCTGAAATGGATATTGACAGAAAAAGGTTTGAAAGGTGTAACAGGAGGAAAACCTCGTAGATGCACTATCAATCAATTGTTAGAAGAGGGTTAAGGAAAGTCAGATTGAAGAAAGAAAATATGAACGGAGGCACAGTAAAAGGAACGAAAGGGGGTTACAGCTAGGAGCCTAGGGAAGGGACGCTGCAAAGAACCTTAAGTAATACCTACAGTGCACCGCATGAGATACGCTGACGGCACTACCCCCTAAGGTTATTTGTAATGTCGTAATTGAAATGAAAGTTGCACGGTAATCACGATCACCTGACATGTAGTTGACTTCATCTGGTTGTCGGTGGAAAAATATCTTTACAATCTCTTATTTTCTTCAACTGATGTTTAAATTCCCTTTTCCTATCTAAGAGAAATAAATATACCTGGCTTTTCTTATGGCAATTACTAATGAACCATAGCAAATGTACTAGTTTAAGAAAGTACACTTTTTATTTAAGTACTTTGGGTCACACGGTCAGTACTCATTAAAATGACACCAATCATCTGTTTACCTTTTAATTAAGTAATAACATAAAATTTAAATTTTAAAATTCTGATGTTGATTCCACTGTTAAAGGTTATTTAGCAAAATTTTAAAATTCTGATACTGATTCCACTGTTAAAGGGTATTTAGTAAAATTTTAATGCCCTATTTGGAAGGAACTGGTAGAACCTTGGAAAAAGTATCTTTGAACAAAAATAAAACGCATTTTCAAGACAGAAGCTGTGCCTAGGCAACAAGTTAAGTTTACCTTAGTTCAACCAGACCACTGAGCTGATTAACAGCTCTCCTAGAGAGGGCTGGCCCGAAGGATTAGACTTATTTTACGTGGCTAAGAACCAATTGGTCACCTAGCAACAGGACCTAAAGCTTATTGTGGAATCCGAACCACATTATAGCGAGAAATGAATTTCTATCACCAGAAATAAACTCCTCTAATTCTTCATTAGCCGGCCGGAGACTCGAACTCGGGCCTAGCGAGTGCTAGCCAACAACTCTACCGACTCTCCCAACGAGGAACTGTGCCTAGGCAATACATGGTATAAATGATGACCATCACATGGTCTCCAACAACAATACATTATTATTAATCTTTTGTGTATAAGCAAAAATGAAGTAAAAAGGAAATGATTCAGATTAATGAGCTCAGGAGAGAAATATGGGGACTGTCAGTAATAAAAGAACTTATTGACTGAAAAGAAAATTGAAGTTAGAAGGAAATGATTCAGATGAATGACCTCAAGAGGTGAATGAAAATTGTCAGTAATAAAAGAACTTACTGGCTGTAAAGAAAATAGCAGTTCATGTATCTTAACTTTTGTACAGCTGATAGAGCTGAAGTTTAAATTGTGTATTGGCTGATTTCATCACGTCGTAAGACATAAGGAACAAGTTATTTTATCAATGCTTATATTCTTATATTTTTTGTGTATTTTTAATAATTGTATTCATTTCAATAAAGTTTTCAATTTGCATTTGAATTCACTCGTAAAAGCAATATCATTAAAAGCCACAAGACATAAAAATGGGTTTTCAATAATTCCATGCCTAGGATCAGCATCAATAAAACCCTTGTTTAAGCTTGATCAAATCAACATTGGAAATCAACATTGGATATGTTATAAACAAAATATTTTTCTCTCACTCAGTGAAAGCTGCAATCAGCAGACTCTTATGTAATGACCTATTCCACCCTATCTCCTGCCCAAAAGCCCATATAGACCATCCCCGTTGCCTAAGATAATCCTTTAATGGGCATCTTCCCATTGAAACAAGGAGCACGCTTCCTCAACGCCTCCAAATTGGAATTGGAATAGGAACTGGAATATAGAACTTTGGCCAAACGCCAAGCGCTGGGACCTGTGAGGTCATTCAACCCTGAGAGGAAATTTGACAGTAAGAAGGTTTGAAAGGTGTAAAAGGAGGAAAAACCTCGCAGTTGCACTGTGAAGCAACTGTTAGGAGAGGGTTAAGGAAAGTCAGATGGCAGACAGAGAATATGAATGGAGGTACAGAAAAAGTAATGAAAAGGCTTGCAGCTAGGGGACTAAAGGACGCTGCAAAGAACCTTAAGTAATGCCTACAGTGCACCACGTGAGGTTCTTCATTGGAGGGTGGGTAGAGCTCTCGGCTAGCACGCTGTTGGCCCAGCGTTCGACTCTCCGACCGGCCAATGAAGAATTAGAGGAATTTATTTCTGGTGATAGAAATTCATTTCTCGTCATAATGTGGTTCGGATTCCACAATAAGCTGTAGGTCCCGTTGCTAGGTAACCAGTAGAATAAATCTAGTCCTTCGGGCCAGCCCTAGGAGAGCTGCTAATCAGCTCAGTGGTCTGGTTAAACTAAGATATACTTTTTTGCAGTGATGCCACTACCCCGCTTTGGAGGGAACCCAATAAGAGGACTGCACCTTTTGGCATTCCACGCTCTCAACGATGCTTTGACAACTTTCAGAAAAGTCATTGTCAGTACAACGCGCAAGACATTCATCTTGTAAGAAGTCATATGAAACGTCAAACCAAACTTCAGACCCGAGATACATAATTTTTTTTAATAATCAGCCACACTTCGCAAACACATTTACGAAAGGGCTAAGCACTTGCATATAAAGCTAAAATTTTGTAATTAGATTACTATAACAAATGTTTGCATATAAACAAATGCTTAAATATATTACATCATTTTTCTTGATAATCAGCCACACTTCGCAAATCCATTTGCGAAAGGGGCTAAGCACTTAAATACAAAGCTAAAATTTTTTAAAGTAGATTACTATAATAACATATCTGCATATAAATAAATGCTTAAATATATATTATATTATTTTTCTTGACAATCAGCCACACTTCGCAAATTCATACACAAAAGGGGCTGAGCATTTAAGCATAAAGTTACAATTTTTTAAGTAGTTAATATAACAAATATCTGCATATAAATAAATGCTTATATATATATATATATATATATATATATATATATATATATATATATATATATATATATATATATATATATATATATATATATATATTAGATTATTTTTTCTTGACAATCAGCCACACTTCGCAAATTCATACACGAAAGGGGCTGGGCATTTAAATACAAAGCTAGAATATCATAAGAATTAATATATAAAAATATTTGCATATAAATAAATACTTAGATATGTGTATTAAGAGAGCTACGAAAACCTTCTAGGCACGAGGCAGCTGAAGGAAAATGTGGGAGAGAGAAGGTAAGCCAGCAATATAGAAACAGATAATGGAGAGAGAGAGAGAGAGAGAGAGAGAGAGAGAGAGAGAGGGGGAGAACTCGTCTCTTGACAATACATCCTGTTATTATGTAATCCGTCATTATCTCTTTTCCCCCTGACTTTCTTCTTCTAAAGCCTGGCTCCTCCTCCATCCCATCCAACCCCTCCCCCCCCCGCTGCTCTCGAAAAACAAAATGAGCTTTCTTACACTCTCTCTCTCTTTCCCTCTCTCTCTCTCTCTCGGGAGAGAATCCTAAAATAGATGTTTATCTTCCTACTATCGCTATCTCATTACTGAACCCTACGGGAATATGTCTGGGGTAGGGGGAGGGACGCCCCAACACCCTCCTCCAACAATGGGAATGGAGGAGGGAGGGAGGAGAGACGAAGGGAGGAGGGGGAGGGAAGAGCCATTCAGGAGTGTCTTTCACATCCTTAAGCATCCGCTTAAACTCCTTCCTTCCTCATTTAACTGTGGCGTCAGGGAGAGATGAAGGAGGAGGAGGAGGAGGAGGAGGAGGAGGAGGAGGAGGAGGCGATAATGTTCCAAAAGTTAACGTAAGGTTTATTTTTCCTTTTCATTTTTAACATTCACTATTATTATTATTATTATTGAATATTATTGCTGCTTCAGCTGCATTTATTTTGTAGAAGACTTTTTCTATTTTCCTTATTGCGGACTTCTCTTCAGTGGAGGTGCGTGCTAACAGCTCGCCTATATTTGTCATTTCATGGGGAAAAGTCAAAATCTGGATTCTGCTTCTTTATATATTCTATACAGTTAGTTATATACAATTGTTGCCGCGACGCGTTTCGACAGACTCTTCTGTCATTCTCCAGCGGGAGCTAGTAGAGGACTGGCAGATTGCATAGGTCCTTCTGAATTTATACACGGGCTTCAGCGGGGGTCATGGATGGCGAATTCTGATTGGTTGCAGTCAGCGAACTTCAAGCCAAATTTCTGCGGCGAAGCTCGATCCTGACAGATCTTCGCAACCTGGGAATGTCATTCATTCCAATGGCCTGCCGTTGCGTGATGTCATGCCGGCTGACATCATCGGTAGTTTGGCTGCTATTGGGCTGCGGATGAATGATGTCATTATCTACTCTTTCTGTCGTAGTCGGGGGATTGTCTCGAAGGGCGCCTCGCTCATCGGGGGCATCTCCATTTTCAGGGTTGTCGTTTTCAGGTATTCGTTGGATTTGGTGGGTGTTCTGCATTATTCTTCTTAAATTCGTGGGTAGGAGCGATGCCTCCTGCGTCGTATTCATTGTTGGTTTTCTCGGCAATGAGGAGCGCCTCTAGCAGGCGCAGACGTCGAGGGTCGGCGGCTCTCCTGATTATACTTATATTTTGTATAATACTGTCGCGGGAGATGGAAATATTGTGAGTAGCACGGGCGTGGTTCATGATGGCACCCTCCTGGGCGTGGCAGGAGATCCTTTTGACAGACGCATCGTGGTCATTCCAATATAAGCGCCGGGGCATCCTCGGACAGGACATACAAATTGGTAGACCACGTTCTTCTGCTTGAGGGTTCTCTTGCTATTGAGAGGGGTTATTCTTCATCACCAGATCACGGGTGCGGCGGTTCTTATAATAAATTACAAGATTTATTCTCTTACTGTCTTCGGTCGGGGTGACGTTTTCCATGACGATTTTCTTCATGGAGTTCTCGTCCTCACGGTACTGGGGATGCATCCGGGCCTTATAAAAGATCTTTATGTCATCTTGGGGGGCAGGTTGTGTGTTCTCACCGTTGTACCATTTTTCCAGGCCAGTTCGAATTTCTTTGTTTACGACTGCAACCAATCAGAATTCGCCATCCATGACCCCCGCTGAAGCCCGTGTATAAATTCAGAAGGACCTATGCAATCTTAGTCCTCTACTAGCTCCCGCTGGAGAATGACAGAAGAGTCTGTCGAAACGCGTCGCGGGCAACAATTGTATATAACTAACTGTATAGAATATATAAAGAAGCAGAATCCAGATTTTGACTTTTCCCCATGAAATGACAAATATAGGCGAGCTGTTAGCACGCACCTCCACTGAAGAGAAGTCCGCAATAAGGAAAATAGAAAAAGTCTTCTACAAAATAAACAGCAATAATATTCAATAGAACCTGTTTAAAAGAGGGTCTGCTGCCAAATTATATTATTATTATTATTATTATTATTATTATTATTATTATTATTATTACTGTGTAATAAAAATCCACAATTATATAGTAAATGTACAGTATTACTATGTAAAAGATAAAAGCATTATTATTATTATTATTATTATTATTATTATTATTATTATTATTATTAATGGAATTCAAAAGACAATCACGTTTACAGTTGCGTTAACTTTCTACCTCATGTCGGCATCGAACCCAGGATTCTTGAGTGAAAGGCAATGTCGGTACCTACGTGGTTCTACTGATAGCTTCTTTGCATTTCACTCTAGGGTCCTGGGTTCGATCCTGATGTGAAGCAGAACATTATTATTATTATTATTATCATTATTAAACAGTGATGAATTTTTCAGCATTTTCATTTAATCACAAACTTATAAAAACCTATGACTGAATACAGAAAACATGGGTCATTTTATTCTCATCAGTAAAGAAACACGGAAGAAGTAGGAGACCTCCATACGGAAACCATGTCATTTCACTTCCACGAATCTCCGCACAAGTGACTGAATGGAATGGAATGGACTATAAAATTCAGGCCAAAGGCCAAGCGCTGGGACCTACGAGGTCATTCAGCGCTGAAAGGGAAACCGAGAGTAGAAAGGTCTGAAAAGTGTAACAGGAGGAAAACCTCAAAGCAATTGCACTCTGAATCGATTGGTAGGCGAGGGTGGAAAGGAAGATGGAAGAATTAAAAATATGAATGCAGGTAAAGTAAAAGGAATGATTTGGGCTGCAGGTAAGGGCCGAAAGAACGCCGCAAAGAAACTTAAGTAATGCCTACAGTGCCCCGCATGAGGTGCACTGGCGGCACTGCCCCCCTACAGACGAATGACTGACGGAAACACAACAAAGACGACTGATGAATCTTTGAACGCCATGATGGAAAACCTTCTAAATTTATATGGCTTGTCTCCATTCATTCCCGGAATTCGCTGCCAATCTGAACAGCTCCATAAAAACCCCTAATAAATATCTAAGTCATTCGAGGACAAACCTGAGGTGTTCATGCATAATGCAAGATGTTGGTAACTGGAGGAAGGGAAGAGGGGAGACAACGTTAATGAGGCATCCGTAAATAATTAGCTAATTATAACAATAATACCTTTCCGTCTTTATCATCATTATCTTTGTCAGCCAAATATGTACATATTAATCTAAAAAACAACATTTCAAATTAGCTATAAATTACTGGAAGAAAATATAAAGCGGTAAAGGGGAGAGATGTATCGTAAAATGAAGATTGGAATATACAGAATTTAGGCCGAAGGCCAAGCGCTGGGACCTACGAGGTCATTCAGCGCTGGAAGGGAAATTAACAGTAAAAGGTTACAAAGGTGTTACAGGAGGAAAAAACCTCGCAGTTACAGCACGAGACAGTTGTTAGAAGATGGTGGAAAGTAAGGTGGAAGAAGGAAAATATGAACGGAGGTACAGCAAAGGAATGAAAGGGGAAGCAGTTAGGGGCGTAAAGAAGTGACTCTGCAAAGAACATTAAGTAATGCCTGCAGTGCACCGGATGATGTGCAATGACGGCACTTCTACCCCTTCCCCTACGGGGACAAATCACACTGGAGACCCTGCTACAAAATAAACAAAAGGTAAGCGAGACCAGGCTTTACTATATCAACCCTTTATTCAAATCCTTTCTTCCCACAACACATTTCAGTGTAAAGAACAAATTTCTGTACAAATGAGGATGGGAATGGCTCTGAGAGAGAGAGAGAGAGAGAGAGAGAGAGAGAGAGAGAGAGAGAGAGAGAGAGAGAGAGAGAGAGCCCTTTCAGAATATTACGAAATCCGCTTAATCCACGGGAACATGGGCTGTTTCCTGCCTCTGTAAACGACCTAATCTGGTAATAAACTGAGTTGAATTCTGAAGTCATAATATCCTTTAGTTTAGACTTGTTTTTTTTTTTTTTTTAAAGATGAACCCTATTCATACGGAACAAGCCCACCATAGGGGCTACTGACTTGAAATTCAAGCCTCCAAAAAATATGGTGCTCATTAGGGAGTTAGAGAAGGTATAGGGGGAAGAGAAAGAAGAGATCTCACTTATCAAAAAGAAAAAGATAAATTATTAAATTAATAACGAAAGATAATGCCACTATCCATTTGCATTTCATAACAATAGGCCGACGTTTCGCAACTCATCTTAGTTGCATTCTCAAGGCTGCAGACATTGAACATGGCGACCAGTAAAATAATAAAATCAGAAAGGCAATAAAACATTCAGAAATAAATTACTCAAAACTTCACTAAAGGAACAAGGAAAAGGAAGCTAAGGACATACTACTCGCATTGAGTATTACATAATAAAAACAAAAATAAACATACACACAGAGAGGATATATGTGTGTACAATATATATCATGTATGTTGATTGCTTGATTTGATATTAAATGATCAGGCGTCACAACGACAAAGGTCATCGACAACGAAAACTACGTTAGTAAGACCAACTTTTATTTCCTTCATTAAAGCTATGAAATGGCGATAAATATAAAATTCTCAGGTTATAAAACACATTAAAATCATAAATTTCAAAAGACGGTGTGTAGTTATTAAAGGATGACTTTCAAAGTAAAATTTACATATATGGATATATAATATGTATATATATATATATATATATATATATATATATAAATATATATATATATATATATATATATATATATATATAATCATGAAGCAACAAAGTCGCTTAATATCAAATTATACCTCGAGGAATATCTCCGATGGAGAATTATCACCGAAGGGAATTTAAGCGACTGGAGTCGCTGATAATACAGGGTTCGTGACCCGGAGGTACCAATCCATTTATCACTTATATAAATTCCCCTTCGGTGATAATTCTCCATCGGAGATATTGTAGCGTGAATGATATTAAGCGACATTTATAGCTTCATGATTGTATATAAATCACGATGTGATAAAAATTTATATATATATATATATATATATATATATATATATATATATATATATATATATATATATATATATATATATATACTGCATGTGTGTGCATATATCTATATCTATATCTATATATATATATATATATATATATATATATATATATACATACATATATATTTATACATACTGCACTTAAGTAATATGTTGTTGAAATTTTTTTCAATACTGCATAAATTTATGCAAAAAATTCACGGCAAATGCGCAGAAAATTATCATACAATGCTAAGTGACACTGGCTTCGAAATCAAGAAGAAAATACGGGTATAATTTGTCAACATGGCCTCCATATTCAATAAGAGCTACTCATCTAACAACTGAAATAAAAATTAATATAGAGTAGAATATAGAATTTAGGCCAAAGGCCAAGCGCTGGGACCTATCAGGTCATTCAGCGCTGGAAGGGAAGTTGAAAGTAAAAAGGTGTGAAAGGTGTAAAACCTCGCTGTTGCACTATGAATCAATTGTTAGGAGAGGGTTAAGGAAAGTAAGATGGAAGAAAGAGATTATGAACGGAGGTACAGTAGAAGGAATGAAAGGGGTTGCAGCTAGGGGCCTAAGGATGGGACGCTGCAAACAACCTTAAGTAATGCCTACAGTACACAGCATGAGGTTACCTGATGGCACTGCCGCCCTACCGGGGATAATTAACATAGGCATAAGTAAGAGCGCATAAACGCACAGAACCTTCCAATTTAGGGATGAAAAAAGAAACACGAAACAAAACCAGCAGTTGCACTGAAGTTCCCTATAGCTACACCCCAGCTCCCACAAATGACCTAGTTATCAAGTTGGGAAATTCCCTGAAAATTACCTGACGGGGGAAAAAAATCGCCCCTCCCTCTTAGACCATGGGGGAGAGAGGCTGGGGTACCCTGATTGGGGTGGGGGGTGGAGGGGGAGAGGGGAGGGGATCTTGCAATATCATGTGAGCGAGAGACGATTACTCTGAAATGGTCTAACAAATAGTCTGCATAAAAGTAACGACATTATTCATGGACCAATCAGAGTCAGATCAGCTCCATCTGTATACGATAACGACTAATAAAGAGAGAGAGAGAGAGAGAGAGAGAGAGAGAGAGAGAGAGAGAGAGCACTGATTACAGCTATGTCAATATTGTCATTACACTTTCAGACATCCCGAAAAATCGAAAGCCATGCCTTTGTTCGTTTCTACAATGTGTGTACTTGTGCGTGTGTGTGTGTCTGCGTGCGCGTGTGTGTGTGTGCGTGGGTGTGCGCGCGCGTGTGTGTGTGTGCGTGTGCGCGTGTGTGTGTGTGTGTGCGCGCGCGCGCAAGAGCCAAAACATAAAGTTCCTGAATTCATTACTATATTTTGATCTCTTTGAAATTTGAATATATATAATTGTCAATAAACATAATATACATTATAGATATATATAACTCTACTGAAGTCAATGGCATTGTTGGCAGATACTGTCTGCTTATCAAGACTTTGAATCAGTCTATACTTCTTCTTTTTCTCTTCTTGACAAGAAGATAGTAAATGCGAACAATGCCACTGACTTCGACAGAAATTGCATAAGAAAAATGCAGCAACAGCATAATATATATATATATATATATATATATATATATATATATATATATATATATATATATATATATATATATATATATATATATATATATATATATATATATATAAAATGTATTTATATATATATATATATGTGCATATAATGTATGTATATATATTTATATATATATATATATATATATATATATATATATATATATATAATGTGTATATTTGTATATTTATATATATATATACATATATATATATATACACAGTATAACTGTACATATAATGTAAAAGGAATGGTTTTAGAGAGAGAGCAAGATTGCTACATTCAAACTTCTCAAGAGTCACTACTCAATTTGCATCTTTAATTCTGAGACCCATTTGCTCATTAACAACTTTTTTCACTCTATTTTCTCCCCTACAAAACACTCTCTAAAGTATTTGGTCATTGCCACCCCTCTATTTTCATTACCTCTTTTTCATCTCCTGATTCCTTCCTAAGCGCCCTATCTATCATTTTATACACCTGTACATTAAACTTCTCTTTAGTTACGCAACTGCATCCCAAATAATGTCCGTTTTATCTTTCAATTTTCATTTTTTCCTCATCTTCCATTTACTGCATTTTTTCTTTTATGACTTCCTATGGTCATACGATCGCCGTGCTAGTTCTTTGATCCCTCATTTGAGTTCTATAAACTTCACGAGGACTCCCCCTTTACTCAAGACCATTTTTTTTATTCACCTTCCCCTTGCATACCATTATTCAACTTAAATTTTATTTGTTTTAACCTTGACTTCAACAAAATAATGATCTGGGATGCCTCTAGCTACCCTACTTCTTAACATTACTTCAATATGTCTATCAGCCTGTAATTCCCTCCAATTTTCCTTTACACACCTTAATCTAACTTAAATTTTTATTTGCTTTAACCCTGACTTCAACAAAATAATGATCAGCTATAACTCCAGCTACACTACTTCTTACCATTACTTCAATAAATTTATCAGCCTGTAATTCCTTCCAATTTTCATTTATACACCTTTATTCAAATCAAATTTTTATTTGTTTTAAGCTTGACTTCAACTAAATAATGAACAGAGATGCCTCCAGTTACCGTACTTCTTACCATTACTTCAATATATCTATCAACCTGTAATTCCTTCTAACTTTCCTTTATACGCCTTTATTCAACTTAAATTTTTATTTGCATTAACCTTGACCTCAGCAAAATAATGATCAGCTATACCTCCAGCTACCCTACTATTTACCATTACATAAATACATCTATCAAACTGTACTTCCTTCTACTCAGCAGTAACACAATCTAACTTACTCTTTCCAATACCATAGTCTTTTTTTTAAATATGCTTATCTGCATTTCTCTTTGGAAACTGTTTATTTCTAATAGTAAACATACAAACATGTAAATGACTCTCAACTGTCATTTATTCCAATCAGTATATCTAACCCTAATGCTATTCCTTCTTCTGTCCATTACTTTTGAATTTAAATCACCTGTGACCACCATACTTATATTATATATTATATATATATATATATATATATATATATATATATATATATATATATATATATATATATATATATATATATATATATATATATATATATATATGTATATATATACATATATATATATACATATATATATATATATATATATATATATTATATATATATATATATATATATATATATATATATTTCTGACTCCCTGGTGTGAAAGGCAGTTAGCCTGCCCAGTGGTACTTATGTTCCAACTTCTTTTATGACTTGTGTGGTTTAGTTGGCAGCAGCCTTGCCTTTCAATTAAAAAGACCTGGGCTTGATCCTGATGTAAGTCAGAAATTTGACTATTTCTATATATATATACACACATATATATACATATATTATATACATATAATATTTATACATACATATATATATATATATATATATGTATATATATATATATATATATATATATATATATATATATATATATATATATATATATATATATATACAATATATATGTATATATAATGTGTATACGTGTGTGTATTTATCGTGAGGACGTACATCTATAAACGTCGACTTACATACCTTTCCCGTAATAACATCAAAACTCTACAGACTCAACATCCATTTTACATGAATGTGGACAGTGAATACCCTTGGTCATCCAAAAGTGGCTTCTTGCATTGTATTAGATTTCCATTTGGAGTTATGTAGCGTGCATTCTTTACCCCCCAAAAAAATAAAATAAAAAAATAAAATAAGCAGAGCGACTCATACTTATTATGGAACACTCCGCACTCCACTATGAATATTACATCAAACGCGAGACAACGAATGACGTAAATTCGTGGAATATTTGAACGCTGTGGAAACACGAAAGGGCTTCAGATGGATTTTGTTTCTTCCTCTGTTTCAATTTGGTATTTGCTGTGTATACATATTTCCCTCGTGAGTTTTGGGTGGTTCCATCACGTCGCGTGAATATGTTATGTAACTCGAATATGTTATGTAACTCTTTCACCAACTAATTTCCTTAAAAACTCTGCAAACACAACACAAGGATAAATGTTTAAATCTTCCATAAGATATAAATAGTATGTAGATCATTGCACAGCTTATTTGCATACAACGCAACTACAGGAGGAGAATAATCATGCATTTTCAGCCACTTGCAGCGACAGAAAACTACCCGTCGAAGCAGGAATACTACCCGTCTAAAACAGGAATACTACCTGTCTAAAACAGGAATACTACCCGTCTGAAACAGGAATACCAGCTGGTCTACAGACAGAAACGATTCCTGGCTACACCTGGGATATTAACTGCACTGCAAATGAAATTGAAACCATTCTACAAATAGGTTCAAACCACAAAGAAATAAAAGCCAAAAGCCATTCAGCACAGGGAATGTAAACCACTCTTGAGATATGGTCAAACTACACTGTAGGAAGGCAACCATTCCAAGGATAGATTCAAACCAGTTTACAAGGGGAATGTTATCCAGTCTGCAAATAGAATGATGACTTTCTAATCTACAACTTCAGCATGAATAATAATAATAATAATAATAATAATAGTAATATAAAATAAAATATAATTTCTTCAAACGAAAGTACACCATCTCCCAGATAAATACAAACAGATCA